>NC_070585.1:25282492-25586242 GCF_027409825.1 Scomber japonicus | reverse complement strand
TTACCCTCTCACTTCCCCCCTCCTGCTGTGACTGTCTGTCTCAATACACTGCCTTACACTTTCTTAAAAGTCTCTCACTCTGTCATTTCCTCCATTTTGCTTGTTCACACACATGTCGCTTGTGTCTTTGTATTCTCCTTGCTTTGTATTAGACTTGGAGAGTTTAAGACTTTTCCAGTGTTTCTCGTCTGCTTGTCTACAGTGAAAGCTTTGTGTCAAAATAGAAATTCTGCCTGCTGCTCTCTTTGATACAGTTGCTGTTTGTGTGCAGACACTCTGGCACATTAATGAACAGCACTCCCTAAGGAAACATTCTAGAGCAACAGGGTTCCTACGTATTGATTGAAATGACTTTGTCTGGCCTCTTTCAGTGCTGTGTTTACACAAAAGCCACATATGGCAGAGTAGCCATAAAAAACAAAATGTGAAGAGAAATGTTCGAAGTTAAACTGTTGGGTTTTTTTTATGCTTGCATTGGATCCAGCCATTATCCTCTCCCACAGGTCTTTGTGCTTAAGTGGCTTGATTGTTTTTGTGCGCCTATTTGGTTATTTGTTTATCCATTTCTGCAAGCCCACGCAGCTTTTTTTGTGTATTTCACAGCAATGCACCTTTTCGGCCTCAATTGGCAGCTCCAAGAGTTGGACAACCAGCCGGCTTTTGAAAATGGAGGAGTTGGGAAGACAGGGCCCACTCAGTCAAGCATAGTGACAGCTCTGGCTGCTGACGGTGAGAAAAAAAATAAGACTGACATCTGAATAAAGCGTTAGTGTCCTTCTAATTAACATTCAAACAAGCCTTTACAGTATTAATACACATACAACAATAAACATGTTGTATACCTTTGTTGGTTTACCTTCTACTTAAATTCATGGTCTTACATCTGTAGTAACCTCAGGGTTGTCTTTCATTCCAGACGTGAAAATAATTAACTTAACCAATAGAGGATTGCTTGGCAAAGCGTGTTGACTAGCTGAAACACTTAAACAAAGACTTGTTTGTCAGGAACGAATACAATAAGACTACCAGTATTACTGCTTTTTTTAAATTAAATTCTAACTTTAACAAAAAGGTTTGAAAGGTCATTAAAAATACAGTCATTAAATCAAATGAAGGTTTAAACGACAATTAAGAAAGACAAATTGCTACTGCAAAACATTTGGCCTCATGAATGACAGAGTAAAATGTTCAGTGCTTGATGCCAAGTCAGCCTTTTGAGAACTTTCACCTTCTGAATATTAACTGACTGATTCCCGACCGCTTTGTACTACCTAATCATAATCTTGAACCATTCTGTATTCAACAACAGGCAAGCAGGCCATCTCGGCTCACCTTTACAGCAAAAGCTACCAAATTAATCTCTAAGCACACTGCAGTATTTAGAATGCATGGCCACGAAAGCATTAATTGAGTTGAGTAGGCCAGGCAAAAGCTCAATTATTTAAACTTGGCTAGATTTAAATCCTCATAAGTACTGCTAATTAAGATAGCATGAGGCAGGTTTTGGACTGTTTAAAGGCAATCAATAGCCGGCTATTATTCTCCCCAGAGGTAAACTTGGCTTCCAGTTTTCACTTTGACTGAAGCTGAAGTGACAGGAAATGGCCTCATTACACACACACAACACCAAGGTATGCAAATAATAGAGGTCTGGAGCACACAGATACATACAGGTACAGTATCTCCACATCCACACACTGATTCACTTCTTAAAATCAAGTGTTGAGTTGTTATTATGTTATAGGACAGAGCTGTGCCATCCACGTATCAAGTTAAAAGTCATTGAGACAAGAAATTAAAAAGCACAACTGTGTTCCTTTTACAGCAGAGCTTTAGGCATCAGTGACTTGTAAACACTCAAAGGTTTTTCTTCTTCACAATTAAATCTGTTCTTGTAATAGCACATTGCAGACTTAGATTCTTTATGCGAGCATGAGTCATATTAAAACTGGCCATCTTTCCATCCTTGGCACAGTTTAAGGGCATCATTCGCCAAATTGTTTTGATTTGCTGTTATTGCTCTGGCAAGGTAGCACTCAGTATATCTGACAGATTCCATTTAGACCTTATCTGATATGAGGCTTTAGTCTATGAGTCACCAGAAACAGAGAAAAGACAGGAGATGCGGCCAGTTAGAATCTTATAAAAAGCCAATTATACCTAGTCCTTTTTTGGGTGGGTGAACAGTGCATCATGGATTAAAGGGAAACATTACTTCTAATCCTATGTTGGTAGGCCACTGATCATTTAGAAAAAAAAGATATGACTACCTTACAGTCATGTCTGAGCTTTAATAAAGGAATAAGATTATACAGGAGAGCAAATGTTAAAAATCAGCATTCACCTGATATTCAGAGATCAAAGACTGACACAAAAACCCCATATTACATTTAGATGTGAGTGTGAAGGTTTTATCAAATGGCATGAATCTGATGACTGATTTATACCATGTAACATTAACTATGCTATTTTTATTCTGTAACACCTGACTTGATATTGTTTGTGGATGTGTTTCTATCTTCTAGGAAGGACTAGCGTGCTCCATCAGGAGAACAACTCCATTGATACAGGACAGGTTGACATAGGGAAGAGAGCGGCTCAGAGTGTCCCACCAGGGGTGTTCTGGCGTTCCCAACTAAGCATGGAGCAACCACGCTTCCTCAAGTTTAACATCTCAGTACAGAAGAATGCTCTGATTGGAGTCTATGGACGGAAGGGTCTCGCACCATCTCACACTCAGGTAAAGGCTTTTTAATTTTCCTTTGTGCCTATTTAAAGTTGCAACTTAATAACTTTTGAAAGAAGAAATAACATTATTTTTCTTACAAATGGAAAATTGAATTCATGAGCAATACAATGCTCTGCCTGCAGCTACAGCCTTACTTGAGCGGGTATGACCAATAGCTCGGGGTGGTTAATTTTAGCTAAAGTTGGCAAACTTAAAATAGCTATTGCTGTGTAACTGACATTACTGAGTCAGTTCAAGCCTCTTCTCTACTTGTGCTACTGTTGTACTGCATTTTATTTTTTATGCATGTCACAGATACATATTTCAATGGTTTTATAACAAAAATCTGTAGGAATGATGGATGAACTCTTTTCTCTGATGTAGTCCCACTTTAATGATGACCTCATTCTGCTCTTGTGAGTGTGAACATAATCTCATCTTTATGGCCCTCACTACGTAATCAAATAATTTTCAAACAGTCTTGACCAGTTGACATGACATGTAATATTATCATTTGACCAATACTTAATATAAAAGAAAATTACTGCAGCTTAAATGCAGTTATAAACATCAAACAACTTTGAGACATGTATGCATCTTAAAATTAGAAGTGGTCTCCAGTTTAACTTCATCTTTCTTCTCTAAGCTTTAATTTGCCTGTGTGTGGGCAAGTCTTTCACTTTCACTAAATGTCTTCCATTTGCAAACTGAAGTGTTTCCAAAATGTCTGGTGTCACTTGAATGACATTTGTGGGCATCCAAATGTCCGACTTCTGGTGATGGTGATGGAAGCACTCAGACAATGGCTATTTTCCACCACACTTGACTGCAAAAGCTCTTAGCTTCACCTTCTTGACATTCTCTCTTAGTAAAGATGGGCTTCACTCAAGTGTAGACAGTTACGGCCACTCTTTGATGGAACAAAGTCTGAGGTGAGTGACAACAGGTGAGCTGGAATGCACTTTCAAGGTGAAAAAAGGAAGCCAAACAAAATCAAAGACCAAAGGGTACTAATTAACAAGAGACTACTTTTATGTCTCAGGCAATTGTTGTACAGACACTCAAGCTTGTCAATGCTGGACACTGTGTCCATTGTGGCCACCTCTAAATTACATTCTGTCCAGGAACCAGAGGCACAAATCAATGTATTTACTTAACTGAGCATGAAAGACTCCAATGAGAGATATTGACTGTTTGTCGTATTCACAGCTTGGAAGACAGGGCAACATTTAAGTGCAACAGTCTTTCTCAAAGATAGACTTCCTCCATCTGCTATTGAGTGTCTGTCTGTACTGATACAAACCAAACAAGTTAGAAAAAACAAACTTTTTATAGTGTTTTTCTCAGGTATTTGTGGTGTAAGTGCTAAACAAAGTTCACTCAATCTGAAGGCTGGATCATTTACAGGCTGTGAGTGTTCCTCCTCTGTCCATGGGGACATCTAGAGGTTTCTCTATGCTTTGTCTCTTGGCTGTTATTCACTGGCATTGTTGGATTGAGATGAGCTGGGGGGTTGGAGGGGGGTGCTTTCACACCAGCTAATCGAGATGTATGCTCTTGGCCAGAAGGTTTAGAGCTTGTGGGATGAACGGTTTTATTACTTCTCTGTCGAGTCAACAACACAAAGAAGTCAACTTCCGCCAGGTTAATATCCCTCCCCTGCTCCCCTGCTCCACTCAAAGGGGTTTAAATCACAGTGTTGACTCCACCTGCCCCTTGCTTAATGCCCTCTTTGCTGTCGTTTGCAAGTCAGCTGAAAGGTCGCTTGAGTCCATGTTTGTCACATTCCTGAGACCTAAATCCAGTTTTAATGCATTTTCTTTCACTTTTACTTTTACTTTTACATTTGAAGGACAGTGTGTATCTATATAACTGAATGGTATGCTCATACTGATTTAAAACTGCATTCCTTTTTGGTCACTGGAGGATGACACATATAGAGTACTTAAAAAAGGTGTTTTGGCTAAATATTAGCAGATAGTAGCTGTAAAACAACACCAACAGTGATTTGGAGTTGTGTTTCTGACTATCTGCTAATATAGGTACAGTATTTATGCTCCTTTTAGCTCTGGTTAGGTGTCCAACAACTCGTGGGAAAATGTCTGACTTGACAGCTAGAGGTTACCAGCTAGTAGCATTGTCTGTCTGCTGTTTGATTAAGGGTAGCATTCATTAGGTTTATCATGATTTTTTTAGGAAACAACTATTTGGAAATGGGATTGATGAGAGCTATGACCAAAATAATGAAAGAGGCTTAAAAGCCCAAAAAGCTACTGGTTTGAGTTTAAAATGTTTTTGTTTAAAATACTCATATTAACTGATGTTACTTGATTTAAAACATCTGAAAAAAATGCAGCTATAAGATTTCAAAATTGTATTTAAGTATAAGAGGTATTTAATGCATTATATGGCTCATTATTTCCTCTTTTTTTCAAAAAATATTTGTAAACTAGCCAAAATTGTGTAATATTTGATTTTTTCATTATTTTGTGAAACTCTTGCTGATTTACACCATAATCAGGTCTTTTGTTCCTATTTTCTCTTACTTTTTCTTCTTCACACTTTAATACCAGAGCTGACCTCACCACCGTAAACTACCTAGTTATCTGGCTGTACAAAAACTGAACAGCTTTTTTGATGTGGGAGACAAAAAAAAAATTGAATCTATTTGAAATTAATCTATTTCTTTTTCAAATGAATTAAATTCTAATAAAGGATGTGATACCTATTAACCATGAATTATGTATTATGTGTATCAAATTTAAATATCTCAACTATGTCAGTCAAAATAAAAGTCCTCTGCAAACAACCTAATTAAATTTAAATCAAACCTCTTCTACACCAAACAAAAAACAGCTACAATCTGTATGCATCACAGCCTCTCCAGTCAGCCTCTCCAGTTACTATATGTTCAGCACATCTGTGTAGAAAGCAACCGCTTTAGCCATGGGATCTGCTGTCTGCATCTGCTGTGCTCCTCTGCATCCTATAGCCTGTTGGGGGATTGTTGGTATGTGTTACACTGTTTTCTGCTGCAGTGCTCTGTACCCTACAGCTTCAGTCAAAATGAGGTTCAGGTGTTTAGCCGGTGCTGTGAGAGCAGATGCACCACTTTACTCTTTTCACTTGGCAGGAATGACTCGTTGCTCGTTGTTTACCCCATAAAGCAATGTTTGTTTGCAAAAATAAAATATAGAGAGACTGTAGAGTTATGCTGCATTCCCAGTATATGGGAAAGAAAAAACATAAGCCTGAGGTACTGTGTATATAGACTGTATTATATTTATTTTTATGATGTGTTCAGTATATACACAGCATACAGTTTCAACTGAAAAATTATGACATTGTGAGCAAGAAAACATTTGCTTTGAATTCATTTTAGATGTGACATATTTTATTCTATTTACTATATTTTACAGGAACAATCCACTCAAACTCCAGACTGTAAAACAGGGAGTCCTGATTAAATATAATTAAAAACAAACAATGAAACACATAAGTGCACACCGTCATTCTGTCGATGAAGTGTACGATTTTTTGACTTTAATTTAAATAAAATAAATAAAATAGTTTTACAATAAAATAAAATAGTTATGTAGTTCATCCATTTATTTGTATTTTGTGTGGTTACACCAGCACTGAATATCTCTGCATCGACACAGCACATCATCAATGTTAATTTAACAGATTATAATGAATACACTGTCAGACTCTGCACAGCCATCAGTTAAAGATATATTTTTAGGAATATTTTCGAGCGTTTGCCCTGAAGCAATATTAGCCTTATCAGTACACAGTACAACTCTCTGAACAACATCTATTAACTCCAAATAAATGCCACTGAAAAAAAAAAAAAATCTACATTTATTATACTTCAATATTTGCTCGGTACACAAACCTGCTCTGATTGTGGTTGTATTACAACTTTGAAAAGTTCCTCTCATACTGTTAGAGGAGCTGCATGCAATTATCCAACATAAAAAAGGGAAAAAAAAACAACTTTTTGAACTCTCTTGCCTCTTTACTGCATGGTTTAATTATAGCAACATTAAAATAACAATCAACTGCATCTGCTTAAAATCTGTTCTGGGTGTTGTTTTTCAGTATGACTTTGTGGAGCTCTTGGACGGCAGCCGACTTATCGCTAAAGAACATCGGATTCAGAGTGAACCGGAGACGAGGGCCCGGCTGGAGCACCCGGTCACTGTCCACCAAGCCGGATTCATCCAGTACTTGGACTCAGGGGTGTGGCACCTGGCGTTTTATAATGACGGCCGGAACGTGGAGGCAGTGTCCTATAACACCATCATCCAGGGTACGAGGACACATCTGCTGTAATAGCTGATAAGTGTGATTGGAATGATGTGTAATGACATGTTTGGAAGACTTTAATTTCTTTAAACAGCTGCGTCTGCATGAACAAACAGTGGGGTTTTTGAAGAATCTGGCTGCCACACAAGCAAGCTAAGCTTTTCAAACTTTGAACCACGTAGGAGGCAGATCTAGGTTTTCATTGGAGGGTAATGGATTATTTTGCTCAAGAGTATAATACGAGCCCATGCACAGCATTGATCCTTTCCTCCTAACAACCTCTTCAGTGTTTTGAAGTCTGTGAAATTTCCTTGTGGGTACTGAGGTAGGAAAAACACTAAGGTTGAGTTAATGTTTTTCTTTTTCTATTTCCTTTGGGGTGTTCCATTGATCTGGTCCCACAGATATGAAGGTATCGATGTTTCAGGTCAAAATTGCCTGGGTCCGATAACGGCTCAAGGGACATCCAATACAAGCTAGAGTAATAACAAAAAAAGTTTGTCCCCTTAACGCTGATCAAAATGAGGGCCCCGGTCTTTTGGGGGTGCCCTTTATGAGCGATGGTCTGTTGAATGAACACAAGATCTGTCTGTAGGATATGTCAGATTAACCTCAACACAGAGAGGATTTAAGCTGTAAACACTCAGGAGATTGCATGGCTTGTGTGGGCATGATCAGTCATTCAAGGGGTTTGGGTGGGGGCGGGTGAGGCAAGAGAGCGACAGGAGGAAAGGAATGTCAAGGAAATTGAATTATTTGGTCTAATTTAAAATGCCTGTGTGACTTTTACTTAACATGGCTTAGATGTGAACAGACTGATGGCAGCATACATGTTATGGAGGCTTAGACCTTAGTGGGACATGGACAAATAGCTGTAAATGTATGCCATGCCTGATACAAGTACTGCAGATCAGAGATGCTTAGAAACACTAGATTTATGAAGGGGAAAAAGGAAAAGTTGTGGCTGCCTCACAGTATTTCATGAACTGCACAGTTGTAAATGTTATATTAAGGAGGTCTTTCAAATTTGCTCTCATATGACGATCTGATGAGTTATTAATAGTTGGACTTGCACACTGCTGTACCCACAGAATCTGTCACAGAGTGCGCACACAACTGTTATGGGAACGGAGAGTGTGTAGCTGGATCGTGTCACTGCTTCCCAGGATTCATAGGGCCGTACTGTTCCAGAGGTAATTATTCAGCTTTTATACTCTTTGCTGTCCACTTAGCTCACGGTTTAAATTGTCTGTTCACCCAAATGATGAAAAAAATCTCCCTTAACTTCTAGTGGTAGATATAGCGTTGGTTCTATTTGCTCTGGTCTTGAACTTTCTAAGATTTCTGCTGCCACTCTAACACAATGAGGGTGAAAGGAATTGTTCATGGTGCTCACAGCATTGAAAAGGGTCCTTTTGTAGAGGACAACAAACATTGCTGTCAAGTTGTCCAAACACCGTCTTGGTAATTGTGACTAATCCACAGACCTTGTTACATAATTGCAACAACTTTAAACCAAAGAAAGAGTCTCCATGAAAACTGCTAAAGCTTGTTGTGTAGATTATCCAGAGTGACAGGGGTTTTGCTGACATTGCTGTTAAAATATTGCAAAAAATATTCCACTTTGGTCCAAAATAAAACATTTTATCAACTATTGGATAGATTAACCTTCCAGAGAATCCCCCCTGACTTTTATCTAGCTCCATCATCTTTAATTTGTCCACCAATTGGTCGATGACCAAATTTCTGCAAACTAATATTTCCAACAGCCTCAGTTGCACTTAGTATTTTTGATAGTTAGAAAATGTAAATGTTTTTTTTGTTTGTTTTGTTGTTGTTGTTTTTTTTAAATCTTTGTCCATCTTCAGCTGCTTGTCCAGTCCTGTGCAGCGGTAACGGCCAGTACACCAGGGGGCGCTGTCAGTGCTACAGCGGCTGGAAGGGCACAGAGTGTGATGTACCTGCCTCGCAATGTATCGATCCTCAATGTGGGGGACATGGACTCTGTGTGGCGGGTAACTGTGTGTGCAACACTGGCCACAAAGGAACCAACTGTGAACAAGGTAAATGAAAAGAAAAAACAAAGAAAACCCCCAAAAAACACAGCTTCTCCCTGCTGGATTTACAGCAGCTAGATGGAACATATTTCTGTGTGAAGCTCATGGGGGATCGACACAGTCCATTGGTGAAACAATCAGTGTTTTCAACTCCACCAAGCAGATAATGCTTTGGATGTTGTTATTGATACCATGTGTATAAATTAACTCCCTCTTAGTGTTCGGAGCACATGAGTGTAGGCTACACACTGGAACAGATTGTCCGATGCCTGTTGATACAGTCACCTATTGGAACGCTCCACAGTTGAAGACACCTGTTAAAATCAATCAGTCAATGACATCTGTTCCTTCCTTTATTGGGAAGGAGGTGCTCTGTCTTTAATGTCAGCGTTTTCCACTCCCCCCTACACTCCAGTGCATTTAACTGTATTGATCCACATGTAGACAAAAGGCTGTTATCAGCTCAGATTTACATGTGCAGGTTGTTGACCTTTCATGTAAAAAGATATTGAATTCATTAAATGAATATATTGTGGGTTGTTTTTTGAAGTGTAGCAATATGTTAAGACAGGAGATACATAATCAATATAAGTGTCCAAGCAAATATGGAAATGCACAGAGCAATCACAATAGAGGAAGCACAATTACGTTGTTGCAAATTATCCCTTGTTAGTAATGGGTTGATTATGTTGGTCATAATTGCCAATTATTAACTTAGATCAGCGAGTTGATCTGCAAATTGTTAATAGTAATTGATTATATCTGTCTAGACACTAATTATGCCCCTATTCCTTGTGCCTATAATGGAGCATAATTACGCTGTCAGTATATTGGAAGTACCCTATAATATACAGTAGAGGAGTTAGTTGAACATAGGGTGGAAAATTACTACCAGCCACCACTAAACACTGCAAAAAAAAAGAAAAAAATATCAGCTGTGGCTCACCAGCCATCATCTGGCACACACTTCCACTTTAAAAACGATTTTTGGCCAGTAGCAGAGTCAAAGTGGCTGGAGTAAATAAGTAGGTCTTATATCCTGTCTAACTGACATCTCTGTCGTCCCAACTGTGTCCTCAGTGGACTGTGTGGACTCAACGTGCTCTGGTCATGGAGCCTGTCATCATGGTGAGTGCCACTGTAACCCGGGCTGGGGAGGGATCAGCTGTGAGATCTTGAAGAGCACTTGTCCAGAGCAGTGCTCCAGTCACGGCACCTTCAACACCGACTCGGGAACCTGCATCTGTGAGGCAAACTGGACAGGGGCCGACTGCTCCATAGGTAAGAACATGTTTCACTAAAACTGAATGATTATTTTAATGATCAATTAATCTGCTAATTATTTTAACAGTCCAAAATCATAAGATACTGAATAACAATCACATACAATGACAACATCTGAGAAGCTGGAATTAAATTTAGCTTTATCAAGTGATTATCAAAATAGTCGAGTCTAGACTAGTCTGTCAATTGACTTCAATTAATCAGTTCAGTTCTAATATCATTACAGGCTTTATTAAAACATATTTTCAAAATGTGACAATCCTGGTACCTTCATTTTTTATATAACCACTGGGGGTGACAGAGTTAGACAATTTCAAATGTTTACATTGGCTTCAGCAGAGTCAATGACACATTAAACTACTTAGAATTGTAATTTAAAAGATCTTATATTTGGTTTATTCATTCATTTCTTGATGCCATTAGCCATTAGCTTGTTGTGCACAAATCTTTGCAAACAGTACAATCTGTTCTTTTATGTGCAGATGATGTTTGAGTTTCAATAACAAGTGACTGGCAACAAATTATTTCTGTATTTCTGTATTTAAGCCTTTATTAACAAGCTTTAGGTTGAAATTAAGGATATGTCTCTCAGAGAACACTGTGTCTGTCTGTGTTTTATTCAGAAACGTAAGAAATAATTATTCAACTAAACTTGTTCAAATAAAACTGTTAAAATCACGGAAAGCAATGTGATATATGCTTAAAGCTTTAATTTTTAAACAAAATCACAATTAATCACTTCTTTTTTTTTAATATATATATAACTTAGTGAATATCAGACAATTTGTTTCCCTAAATTAATATGTCACAATTTGAAATTAAACTCTTTGAATAGTATAGACAGTTAAATCAGTATTCTACAGCTTTCTCCCCACAGTACACATGAAGGAACCGAAATTATTCATTTGTGATGTCCGATTGATTCATAGTCTGCATTTGCTTCAAGATGATGAATGGGCGCATGACTCACTCAAGTTTTTCATCTTGAGCGCTATGATGTGCACTTCATGTTATATTACAGACAGCGCTGTGTTTTATGAGCTTTATGATACATCTTTCCTACGTCACCTCTAGAAAGTTTTAATTGCTGAAATTGGGATGCAAGTTATATATTCCACTATAATATAAGAAAGGATAAGAAAGTTTTCTCTGGAAAATGAGGATGTCTTCACTTGTGTTCAGAGCTGTTCATTTGACTCATCTTTCGTGAGAACAACCACATTATTTGTTTGCTGGAACAACACAAACAAACCAAGATGTCGAAAAAGGTCTCAGTTCCTGTCCAAGTTGGAGTTAGAAAGTAATCTGAACTGACTACGGGAAACAACCCCCATCCCTCCTGAAAAAAAAGCTTTCTCGGTAATAGGGAGGCAGATGTTGACATCTGATAGCCAGCAGTCACTAGTGCTTGGAAAGTGTTTTATAACTTGAGAAAGGGTGAAAAGAAGGGCACACGCCTAAATCTGAGTGTATGTTCAGTTTATGTTCTTTACTACATAATATATTCACCAGAGAAGTTTGACTGAAAAAAAAGTGGTTAAAACCAAATTGACTAATATTGATAATTAAGTAATGTGTGGATCTCTGGCATACATACATTTATGAGCCTTGATTTGCTTTCAATTTCACAGTTGGAACATAAATGTGCAAAATACAGAAATGCTTAATTTTGTTTTGGATTTAGTAAATAATAATGTAAGTGTGATCACACAATTAAAATTTGGTAATCAACACTTCTAGCACGTGTTGGTTTGAAACACAACATATGTTAACAACAAAGCTTTGACACCACACACTAATCTAGTGCAACTTGACATGTTCTTTTTGAAAAGTATCACCAATATGTCTAATTTTAAATTAGGCCTAATAGATGTGTTGAGAACCTTTTTCAAAAAAGGCCAGTTTATTTTACACCTGCCCCAGGTTTTTTTTAGAGGAGGAGACAATCGCATTTTCCCATCTGCTTGCAGCAGAGCCTATTAATTTGTTACCAGCTTTGTATTCAGAGAGTTTGCCTTTCGACACAGGTAGGTGACATGTTAGTTCAAAGGCTGGTCCCTCCCATCTGTTATCTGTGCCTGTGATTCAGGTGATTTATGTGCTGTTTCCCCCCTCCGAATAGACTCATTCTCTGTGTGTGAACCCAGAGCGAAACACAATGGCCATACTGAGTCAAACAATTAAAAAGCAGTTGTTGGAGTTCGTTTCTGTCAGTATAAAAGGCTGTTAAATGTATTTTTCTTGGCTGAAATTCAATTGGAAATTAAAGAATAAATAGGCTGGATGGTACGTTTGAGATGATAGATGCGTGTTTGGATCTTTTGAAGCAGCATGCAGCCAGTTGGGTCGGTGCCCAAGAAGAAAGAATGATTGTTTTGGTGAACAGGGATTTTTTTTTCCTTTTGTGTCTCTCTCTTTATTTTCTTTTTTTTAAAAGAGAAGTAATTTGTTATTCTGTTAAAGCATTCGAAATTCCACACTTAATCCTCTCACTCAGCAAGATATCTGGGGCCTGTCGATAGCAGAACTGAGGATGTTGGCCTCGACGCAGTCCAAAAGTTAGGGAGTTTACCCACCTGGGTGGGTGGAGGAGTCCTTCCTAATTAATGCTGCCGTTCTTCTTCAATTAAATAAACTTTAATTAACAAGCGCGTAGCATGGATCGACCGCCCACAACCCCTATCCAGCTCGAGTCAGGGGCATGTTAAAGGCAGATAAACACTTTTGCACTAATGAAAAATTGATTGCATAGATTCTATGGGAAGGAGGTATCCCTTTGGAATCGAATGACTCCCCTCCAGAGACATGTTTAATATTCTACAGTGTCGGCTTGACTTAATCAGAACCATCCAAGGTCTCTCAATCGAAGAAAATCTCTATTCAGAGAGCTGGAAACAGACAGTTAAAAGAGCCTCAGTAAATGGGGATGAGTGTGGGCATAGCAGTGGGGGTGGATTAACTTAAAAAATAATAAAAATACATGAACAAAATTAGGATATATTTTATCCATGACTTGCTGTATTTTGAGTGGCAGAATGATGTCTCTTGGCTAATATGCTTTCCCTGCAGGCTACACCAAGTTTTTAAAAGTCACAAACTTTTCAGTGATGTGGCTGTATAAATTTCCTGGAGCATCTAGTCACATCAAGTCTGAGGACATACTTGAGCTACTTTCTCCTAGTACGCTATTGTCACAGTGGAAAGCTTTATGGCTCCTCTGTTCAGCAGCTTTGATAGATGCTCTTGGTTCCAGTAAATGAACATTTCTTATTCTCACGCAAGAGCAGCCACAGCTTGTTGAGTGTTAGCTTTAGCCTGGTACACACTGATTTACTTACCACCCATGGATTCAATCATTTGAATTTGCTTTTCTGAAGATAACATGGATTCATAACAGCTGCTCTGCTGTTTCCGATGCTTTGACTACTTGAAAACATGTTGATCTAACATCTCTCAAAATTTAGACATGAGAACCTGCTTATATTCATAACCCTCAGCTCAGTCTAACAAGAAGCCATGCAAATGAGCTTTGAGAGTAAGTAAAACCTGAAAAGAAAAAAAAAAGAAAATGGTTGTCTTGAAAGCTTTTAGATGCACAAAGTCATTTATGTGCTTTACTGTTCTTGTGCTCTGAATTTCCACTTTCTGAGTGATGACAGGTTTTGTTCCATTCTTAAAGCTTCTGTACTCGGGAGAGAATAGAATGATCAATGAAATTACTTAGATAAAGATGACTCAAAGTGGCTGCAGAAATAAAAATGACAATAATAGCCTGCGTTGATTGTGAATGTGCATGGAAGAGTCTCTTTTCTATTATTCCAGGGTATTTATTCAGAGAAAATACTTACATTTTGTGTGATAAGCTTTGATCTCATTTTAGATGGGAAATAAGTGGTTGTTACACTGATTGGACCCGTTTGTTGATAAGCTTATTTAAATATAGTCCTCTACAATTTGCTGCTGTGTACATTTTTACACAAAATAGATCCAAACTAATTTAGATGTCATCTATCTGCCATCATAATGCCTAGACACAATGCACAATGTGTTTCTCTGTGATGTTCAGTTTAAGGATGTATTTCTTCACTGAGGATCGTAACATACAGTCATTATGCTTGAATCGATGCTCTAAGAGAACTGTGTTGTTGCCGTGCTTTATTGGACAAATTACATGTCGAGCACTGAGACGCTGAGTGACTTTATTATTGTCTGCCATAAAAGTAAAGCCACTAAATACTGAAGTTAACATGATACTTTTTAGAGGAAAGTCTAAAAGCTTTGCACTGCTGATGGATGGCTGTAATTTTAGGTGTCTTCTGATGGGATATTATCAGATAATGCTCATCCTTTTTTTTTTCTTATAAAAAAAATAAAATAAAATAATACCACATTTTTTTTAGCAATTAAGTTTAAAACAGGTATTTTTTACAGTTAAACTTTTTGGCCAACTTTAACCAAGGGAGCTAACACTTCTAGCAGACATCAGAGCATTATTCAGTAGTGGCAGATGGGTCTATACAGAATGCAAAAATAGACCAGTACAGAAGAAAAAAAAAAGTGTCTTTCCTCAATACAGAAGCTATACGTCTCTATGCTTCTTTCTTTTGCAACAGAGGTGTGTGTGGTGGACTGTGGTCCCCATGGCTCGTGCATCAGTGGAGTGTGTCACTGCGAGGAAGGCTGGACAGGGCCGGAATGTGAGCAGAGGGACTGTCACCCACGCTGCATCGACCACGGAGTCTGCAGGGAGGGCAAGTGTGACTGCCACCAGGGCTGGACCGGTGAACACTGCACCATCGGTGAGCCACGATGACACATACTATACACCTACACACACTTGACAGTAGGGCACTGACTGCAGAGGAAATGTATTTATGGGCAGTCTTAAAAGGGCAACTTTGGAGTGGGAATATAAGTATTTTCAGTGCAGCTTTTAAGCCGATGACAGATATTGTGACTCAACTTTGTTGCTGCCTACTGGCTACAAAGAAGTAACTTTTCATGCCAAAATAATGATTCGTTTTAGGTGGTATTTCCTGCTTCGAGGTCAACTGTGGTGCTGTGCTGTTTTTGTACAGAATTTCCCAGATATTGCGAAAACCTTGTAGCCAGTGCTGTGGTACTTTTGTCTTTAAGATTTTTCCTTTCTTTTATTTTTTTGTCAGCATTGATCATCAATGGTGACTACCTCTAAATGCAGTAATGCTGTAGTTTTCACATTTCCTTTTTTTGTAAGGAAAACACTGTTGTTGCTTCAGGCAACATGAAGTGCAACCTCTTTTGTGCAGCAGTGAGCTTTTCTCAGACAGAACTATACAAAACAAGAAAATGTGGAAGAATTTCTTGAATTGGGTATGACTTAAAACTGATATTATATTGTGGCCATCGATAGAAGCAAGACTTTATAATAATTTATAGAATTTAATTAAACAGTTAAGCATCGCTCCCATCATCAGAAATGTTCTACTTTCCTGTTTTTTCTCTTTTCTCTTCTCCTCTCTGTAAAATCTCTCTTCTTTTTGCAACATCTCACCACAACTTTGCAATGTTTCTATCACCCACTTAGAAATTCCACCTTTTAAACTGCTGAAGTGATGCTCCTGTATTAGTGAGTCAAGGGCAGGTATTTAGGGAGCTGAAAAGCCACGGGTAGGCCTCTTTGGAATATCATTTTTCTGAAATGGCCGCGCTTCACCTGGCATTAATGAGGATAATGAGTTCTGAGATGTCACTTCCTATTGACCTTTAGCTCAGACTTCCTCGACACCTTACCCCCTGTCAAAGGTCCTGTAGTTAAACCCTGACACGCCGCATCAAACAGCATTCCCCCAAGTGTCATCTCAAAGCTCTCAATGACGACATTCCCTGTGAAACAAAGATCTGGCACTCCAAACTATTCAACCCTAATTATGTATTTACAAGTTCTCTCATCAGCAAAGCCCCATCCACAGCACTGATCCATCTCTGAGGGGAAAGAAGTTTGCAGTGAGGGAGTTGTTGGAAGGGTTGCATTCCTGATCTTATTAATGTTTCCCTCCGCAGGGCCAACTTTTCACCATCCATTTTCTCTTTCTTTCCTCCTGTTTAAGGCTCCCATCAGGAAAAGTAACTCCTTGCTTTGGATGCAGCGGGGATGAATAGGCAGCGCGTTACCTTTTCTTGGAGAACTGGGAGCTTATTTTGTCTTTCAAACCCTGAATAACTGCCATTTGCACAAAGCGCCTTTTAATCACATTACATGGCCAGAGCTTGAATAGAGGACTTCCTCGGCCATTCTTTTGTCACAAGCACCTAGATCCTGTTTTATATGCAAGGCTTAACCCATTGTCTGTGCTTTCTCAGCGCTGCAGTTTACTACTAAGGTGTTTTTGATTAATCTTAGTGTTCTGTTGGTGCGTTGTTGTGCAGTTGTTGAAATCACTGAAGTGGAGATGACAGCAAAATTGGAAAAAAAGAAAAAACTCTTAAATATTCAGCTTTATGATTCATTCATATTAAAGTGAGGGTGAACCAACACACCTCTTGACAAGTAGACAGTCAAATGTATTGAAGCATACCTAGATGAAACTGGCTCATGTAGTCTGAAGACAAAGAGTGTTATAACATTCATATATTAAGAGAAAAAAAGTGCATGTCTCTTTGTGTTAGCCTGTTAGCGTCTCGCTTTGGCAAAGTAAAGCAGATGGTGAATGTTAACAATGAATATTTTACTAAGCTTAAGATGCTGAATCAATTTGTGTTGCTTCCTACATACAGTAATATCATCATAATCATCAAATGACACTTTTTGCAGAAAATTGTGGTGATTCTGATCACAGAAGCATCTAATTCTGATTAATAATTTCCTGTTTTAATTAACATCTTCACTCTAGGTTTGTCAAAAACCGGATGTGTTTTTTCCTCTCTCCTAAACTAAACTATGAATCCACTCCTCTAAATCTGCAGCCTCTGTCTCTTTTGTTTGTCTCTTTCTAAAAACCAATTGTCTACTCTTTTTTTTTTAATTGGCATTTTTTTTATCCCTCTCTTTCTAAAACCAAATTACTACTATTTATTCTATTTGCATTTTCTAACTTCTATTTATATCCATTCTCTTTTCTATTTTATGTCTGTATGCCTGTCTGCGTACCTCTCTGTCTCTCTTCAACTCCCTCTTGGCTTACATGTATAGCCCTGGATTCCAGAGTATCAGGTAAAAAAAACATTTTTCATTTTGCTTGAGAATTATATTTTATTATATTTTTTTTATCCAGCTGAATGCCTTTATTTTGCCTGTGACTTAATTGAACTCTGTTAAAAAAAGCTCGAACATTCTTCTCTTTCAGTAATATCAGCAGTGATATCCTGTCACTCATGCCTAGTATTAGCTATTCAGCTCAGGTACCACAACAACTGTAATTTCTATATACACAGTACAGAAATTGAAATTAGAGAAAAAAGCTAAAACGTGCTTTACCTTCACTGCTGACGAAGACAACAATAATCTTCGGGAGAACTATCTGCAAAGCTTTATTTTTCAAATATTACAACCTAGTTGGCAGGTACATCAACTTTATGCCAGCAACCGTTTTAACTTTTTGTGCTCCCTGTAAGTTATAAGTAAATGTGTTTGTCAGTCTTAGCTCTCTGCCACCACAGAGATAAGTAATTTTCTTTTCCAAATGTTTTCCTTTCCTCGGTTGTGTAATAGGAGCAGTCAAGATAGGATATAAAGGTAAATTGAACCACTACCCCCCCAAGGGAGATTGTCACAAACAATCCCTCCCTGCTCTCTGTCTTTCCTAGCACGGCGTTTATACACCTGTTCTATGTCCGAGTCGATCATAATGTTTCTGCTGTGATCCTGCTCCCTCGATATGTCCCCTCATCTCCTGTCCGTCTGAACCAGTCTCACACAGACTCCACGGTCCCTTCTCCCACTGTCTTAATTCCCTGTGTCTGCCAGATTAAACGCCCAAACTGGTGTGGTTTAGTCATGTTTCGGCTCCCTGTCTTCACCCTCCACTAGAAGGAATGCGATCTGGCAGCAAGTGCTCTGTTTTCTGTAAATGTAGAGACTCTGGATCCTCCCCCTTCCTCCTCACACTTCTTCCTCTATTTACATTTATACCTCCTCTTCCCTTTGATGTTGCCGTTACTTCACATGAGTATGTCTAACATTTGTAATGGGCTATTTCAACTGTGATTATTTTCAGACGTGAACCTCCAAAGACAGCCATTGATTTTCTTAAATGGGATTAGTGCAACTTTAAACACTCAAAGAAGCTTTAAAATCTTGATTCAAATACAAAAGAAATCCCAGATTTTAGTCAAAGACAGCGGCTGATATGACAATCACACTATGAGAATTCACACAAACAGAATAGGAATAATTCAAACAAAAAAAAAGAAATTACTACTTTCATTTAAACAGCTTCAAATCTGTTATGTGGAATTGACTCAAAAGCACTGACATGCAGTGGTGGAAGAAGTATTCACATATATTACTTAAGTAGAAATAAAAAAAAAATATACAGCAATAAAAGTCCTGCATGAAAAATCCTATTTAAGTAAAAATACATAAGCCTTAGCAGCAAAATGTATCCAATGTATTAAAGTCAAATGTTACGTGCCAGATGCCAAGTGCTGTAATGTCCTTTTGCCTTTGATCCATTGTAGCCCCAAGAATAATGAACTGTAGGCCAGGGCCTAAAATCTACTTCATGTCGGAGTTATTACTTTTGCTTCTTTTTTTTAAAATTCGTTTTTATTCTCATTTCAGTTAAATAAAAATATATTCCTGCTTATTTTTAACTTTTAGTGTAATTTTAGTAAACTGTAATACATCAGTTATATTCTATGTGTGATTTTATTGAATTGCTACACTGTACCTACTGTATAGTATACTCTTGAGTGATTTTGTTGAACTTTATTAACTCTGCTTTATACTCCGAATAATTTTCCTCAAAAGTAAAGTGGATGTGTTTAAAACAGATACAGCCTGCTTTGATTCAAGGTCATATCTTGCTGTGTTTCCAGAAAGATGACTTGTCTCCTTTTTCATATCATGTTACCAACTAGGGCGTAGCACAACTCCTGTTGCATGATATAAGAGAGAGAAAGAGAGTGCTGCTTGGGAAGGATGCATTAGGTTTTGACAATTTTGCATCATAGTATTGAAGGCTTTTATTGTGGTTTTGGAATTTTATGGCACTTATTCTAATACCCAAAGAAAATAGGATATTTATTTTTTCATCCATAATCATACTTTTCTTCATTGATTGTGACTATATCCTATAAGGTGAGTGTTTTTTCTTTTCTCATTTTTCACTAAATACTCCTCGGGTCTAGAAGTAACTTTTTTCACTTTTAGGGAATAGTTCACCTACTCCCGCACTCGCATATTGAGTCGGGACCTAGGTACCAAATGCAGGCTTAAGTATCCCACAGGTACATCTCCCACTGATACTGATTTGTACTCTGCTCCACTTAAGATGTACTGAGATCCAGGGTGGGTGACCCCGGGCGTGTAGATTGTGTACATTCAGAAGGGAATACAAAATAGTTATGGGAAGATAAGAAGAGCAAAGGTATATGTCTCTGCCCCACCCCCAAACCCTCCAGTCACAAGTCTAGTCAATTTCATTTATATCGGGCCAAATCACAGAAGAAGTTATCACAGGGCACTTTTAGAGCAGGTCTAGACTGTACTCCTTAATTTACAGAGAACTAACATTGTAGATGAGAAAGAACAAAAGGAAGTCCCCAAGTAGTCCAGGCCTATAGTAAGGATGACTTGTGTTGTGATGGGTGGTCCAAGGCAGTCATTGAAATTGTTTTTATGTAGCAGTTAAAAGACTTATCTGATCTAAGACCAGGTCCCCAGATGGTTGTGCTGGAGACCTGGGTAGTGCCTTCCAGAGAGGCTTAATCATTAAAGTTGTTTAAGGCCAAGCACAATAACTTCTGTTTTGTCTGAGTTTACTGTAGTTGCAGAAAATTGTTGGTCACTCATGACTTTATTTCCTTAAGGCAGGCTTGGACTTTAGCTAACTGATTGATTTCATGTGGTTTCCGATAAATATAAATTGGTATCATCTGCATAAAAATGGAAATTGATGGAGTGTTTCCTAATAATATGACCTAAAGGAAGCATCTATATCACATAAAGCAAATCGTATTGATCCAAGCACAGAACCTTGTGGAAATCTGTGTCTAACTTTCGTGTGTATTGGAGAATTACAGACTAACTGCTGTTGGACTGTTGATATATTGCTTAAGTTTGAATGTTTTTCAGGTGGAAAAGTAACCATGTAGATTCCCAGTATGTGGTCAGTTTATCCAAATGATCCCTATTTGTAAAGTTTCACAAATGTTGTTAGAGCCGAGGAGCCATCATCTGTTCATGTCAGCTGATCTGACAAACTGCACTGAGTTGCACCAGCTATATGCAAACTGGCATGAGCCATTTAGCATTGTGGCACATCGCAGTAAGCTGGATTGATATTGAAATATCATATCAATAAATTAGGTCTCTAATGGATTACTGTGTTGTAAAATGGCATGCAGTTAATGAAAAAAATATGTTGAGTGGCAACATAGTGAGTTCTGTGACATTTTATGATTTAGACCTACCCAAGGGCCATGTGTATACATATTTAGTTGTCACTTATTAATTAAGTTGTAACTTCTCTGTGGTGCAACCACTTTCTGATCTGTGTAGCTGTTTGGAAATGTACTTCTAGCTCTAATATCTCTGCAGCATTTTGATATCAAGACAACACCATAGCACATATTCATTATAAATACTAAGCTGCAGTGTGTGTGTGTGTGTGTGTGTGTGTGTGTGTGTGTGTGTGTGTGTGTGTGTGTGTGTGTGTGACGCACCTCCTAATTTTTTGGATCAGGCTGTCAATTCTTACACATTGAACCTTTAAACCAGCTTAATGCAGTTCCTTTAATGCCAATTAAATGCTCCAGTCTCCTTAATAGGATGTGATGGTCAATGGTGTCAAATGCAGCACTGAAATCGAACAAGACAAGTACAGAGAGAAGTCCTTTGTCCAATGCAAGTAGGAGGTCATTTGGAACTTGCACCAGTGCTGTCTTTGTGCTATGATGCACTCTAAGTAAGTCTATTATGAAGAAATCACACAACTGATTGTGTGATGGTTTGTCAATGATACTGGAGAGAAATAGGAGGTTAAATACAAGTCTATAGTTGTCTAAAACACCTGAATCAAGAGAAGGCTTTTTAAGAAGAGGTTTAATTACAATTACTTTAAAGGACTTTGGTGCATAGCCTGTTAATAAAAACAGATTGATCATATCTAGTAAAATACTAACTAAGACTAAAACTTCCTTAAGGAGCCTATATTGGTATGTGGTCTAAGAGACAGGTTGATAGTTCAGATGAAGAAATCATTTAAGTCAGCTCAGGGAAAGGCAATTAAATATCAGGTTTTACAGCAGTTTCTAAGGTTCCTGTGTTTGGGGATAAATCGGTGCCTGTTGAAGGCAGAAGGTGGTGAATCTTGTCTCTAACAGTTAGGATGTTATGATTAAAGAAGCTTATAAAGTCGATACTACTGAGAGCTATAGGAATACATGGATCGATAGAGTTATAACTCTTTGGCAGCCTGGCCAAAGTGCTGAAAAGGAACGCAGAACTGTTCTCATTTTCCTCTATTAATGATGACTAATAAGCAACTCTGGCATTACAGAGGGCCTTCTTGTATGTTCAGATGTGAGATTCTTCCAGTTTGGTCGGAACACCATATCCTTTGTAGTTTTCTGAATGTTTGCTTTAAGTTGTGGGTTTGGGAGTTGTATCACAGATATAACCTCTTCTGTTTAATTTTATTCTTATTTAAAGGAGTGATGAAGCCAAGAGTCATTCGCAATGAGCCTGTGGCACTATCAAACAAGATGATCAATTTAGGAAGGACATAAGAGTCCTCTTTTGTATTGAGATATGGCATTGAATTCAAAGCTGATTTAAATTTAGCTACAGAACTACATTTGTGTCTAATGGAATGTAGTCCGGTAATAGGAATTCAAAATCTATTAAATAATGATCCAATAAAAGAGGAAAAGGGTCACAATATAAATCTGAGCTGTCATGAGATGATTAATGAGAGAGGAAAGAGAAAAAGAACAGAACAGTAAACAAATCTGTTTTCAATTTTTCACTTTTTCTCTAATCATTTATGTTTATTGTGTTTTATTGAAATGAAACCGTGCAAGAAGTTTAGAGGGAAAAACTACTATTTGGTGAAGATGTTAACAGCTCGTAGACATCTGAAATGTGACCGGACTACACACTGCTTTTTGTAATATTTAAAAAAAATCTTATCCATCCTATTTTATCCAATGTGCCAAATCTTCATCTGAAGTTACTAAAGCTGTCAAATGTAGCAGAGTAGAAAGTATAATATTTCCCTATGAAATGTAGTGGAGTGGAAATATAAAATACCATAAAATTGAAATACCAAAGTACCTCAAAATTGTACTTAATAACAGTACTTGAGTAAATTAGTTACTTAGCAACACCACTGCCGTCATGCATTCAGAGTATCTCTCCTATTAATAGCAGGTTTCCCTCCTTTTATCCCATACTCTTTACTTTTCTGTCTGGCTGTACATGCTCCTGAAACTCATGTGAAACGACAGCAACTCCTCACACCCCCACCCCCCCACCCCACATCCCCAGTCCTGTCAGAGGTGTATCGTACCATATGTTCACTCAATATATGTTCACTTTTATCATTTTTGTCCCTCCTCTGCCCCTGTCCACTCTATACTACACTCCCTTTGCTCTTGTCTTCCCCACCCTCCCTTTCCCATCCTGATTTCCTTGTTCTGACTTGCCCGGCTGCTTGACACGTACATGTTGTGTTGACAGACGGCTGCCCCGGGCTGTGCAACAACAACGGGAGGTGCGTCTTGGATCAGAACGTCTGGCACTGCATCTGCCAGTCAGGATGGAGAGGGCTGGGATGCGATGTAGCGACCGAAACGCTCTGCTCAGATGGCAAGGATAACGAGGGAGGTAGGAAGAAGTAAAAGCCTCATACAAATAGTCTTTTAGCTCCAGAAAAACTGGGTGTTGTAGCTCTTATTGCGCGAGACACCAAATTGGCTTTGATGTGGCTCCTCAGTGACAGCGCAAACAAACAAAACAAATCAATCATACATAAAACATCACTGGAAAGAATATGCAAATGTTGGAGCAGAGCAGACTGTTAAACAGCATGCTTGAAAATATACACAGATCAATTAAAGAATGGTTTAATCTATCTATTAATACTTCACTAGATGGATTTCTAATAAACTACTCATCAGTCTGATTAACAAGCCCAGAACTTTTAGAGGTTCACATTAGGTGACACACTTCTGAATAGTTTACAGCTTTGATGTCAGCTCAGGATCTCTGCTGTCGCCTTAATGAACCAAAGTTCACGTTAGAAATCATCTGTGTGCACTAGAGCTCCCGCATTTCCTTTGTCAAACCCTAGCGCATCCAGGTCAACAAAGCTTTCCCTCCCTGTCTTAACTGTCCCTCCTGTTTTCCAGATGGGCTTGTTGACTGCATGGACCCAGACTGCTGCATTCAAATCGCCTGCCAGGGTCAGACATACTGTCGTGGCTCGCCTGACCCCGCTGCCATCGCAGGTCAGGGCCAGGGTTCAGCCCCTCAGCCCACGTCTAAGGGCTTTTATGATCGCGTCAGTTTTTTGATCGGTCCCAGCGGCAGCCATGTGATACCCTGGGATAACCCGTTCAATAGCAGGTAAGCGGTGTAATGAATTACTGACAGCTCTTTAATTATTTGGATCACGTTAGTTGTTTGCTGTCTCATTAATGTTTGAGAGAGACACCTGTGTTTGTGCAGCCACTCCAAAATGTCAAAGAATCTTACATCTCTTTATCTCTGCAGCTATTGTGACAAGTGTGTTTACAGTGGTGCCGCTGTCACAAGCATTTTTTTTTTTTTAACCACTGATGATTAAGTAGCTCAATAGTGAGCTTGTTCCTTGCTAACAAAATAGCCCTTATAACTGTAAAAACATGAGGATTCAATTTCTTAGACAGAGATAACAGAGCCATGTGGTTTTACAAATTAGAATAAAGCACAGCAAACATTTAACTTAGGAGAGACCATTGAATGACTATATCATCAGCCAATTTATTATGTACACCTTGAAAGTACAGCTTGAACTCCATTTTGCCTTCAGAACTGTGTGTATTCTGTGTAGTGAAGATTCAAAAAGGAACAACATTTCCTCAGAGATTTTGGTCCATATTAATGTGACAGCATCACACAGTTACTGCAGATTTGTCTGCAATATAGTGAGGCAAAAATTAGGCAGTGCCCTTTTAAGAGGGAGATGATGTAACGTTATGTTCCCTAGCTGTGTCAGTAGCTGCAGTAGGGGCTGGGACCCCTGAAAAAGCATGTTTATGTGTTGATTTGATGCCAGAAGATAGCCATTAAAACTTCTAGTTAAACATATAGCAGAGATTTGGTGACTGTGGAGGTCATTTGAGTACAGCAAACTAATTGTCATGTTCAAGCAACCAATTTGAGATGACTAGTGACATGATGCATTATCCTGCTGGAAGATGGGTATGCTGTGGTTATAAAGAGATGGACATACTCAGCAACAATACTCAGGTAGGCTGTGGCATTTAATGATGTTTAATTGGCATCAAGGGGCCCAAACTGTGCCAAGAAAATATCCCCCACACCACTACACCACTACCCCACCACCAGCAGCAGCCTGAACCATTGATACAAGGCAGGATGGATCCATGCTTTCAAGTTGTTTACATCAAATTCTGATCCCACCATCTGAATGTTGCAGCAGAAAAAAACTAATCAGACCAGGCAACGTTTGATATTTTCTCTTTCAGACCATTCTCTGGTTGTGTGTGAAAATCCCGTAGTTCAGCAGCCTCTAAAATACTCAAACCTGCCCATTTGGCACCAACAACTATGCCACGTTCAAAGTCAACTTTCCTCTTTATCCGATGCTTGGTTTGAACTTCAGCAGATGCTCTTGACCGTGCGCTGAGTTGATAACTCATGATTGACTGATTAGATATTTGCGTTAACGAGCAGTTGAACAGGTGTACCTAACAAAATGGCTGTTGAGTGTATATCCTCTATAAGAAACCTAATTCTTTTGATCATCAGTGGGCCACCCATCACACAGTATATTTGAATATCTGAGACCAGCACACTTAAATAGACTTCTCTTTGATAATAACTAGAAAGAGTTTCTTTCTATAAACTCCCTCGCCAACAGAAAACCACATTAAATCAGGCCCATCACAGAGAGTCTGCAAAGAGCCAGCATGTTTTGTATGATAAAATCAAACATAAATACATGTAAAATTAATATATTTCTTGTTTTATTCATTATTTACTTTTGCTTAAATGCATAGTTACGACACCTATAGCTGCTGTAATAAGATATTTTTCTAATATTCATATGGTCCCTTTTTTCTCCGTTTTGTAGGACAACAGGCTGTTTTTAGCCATGCTAGCAGCATTTCAACAGTCTGTCAATCTGTCTTTTATATCCACAGCTCCTGAACTGATTTTGTACATTTTGACATTCATGGTCCCCAGTGGAAGAATCTTGGGATTTTATGGATTCTCTGAATCACTTGTGGTTTTTAGTGAAATATCCTGAATGGATATTTGGCACGAAATTTGTTACAGACAATTACTGTAGGTTCCCTCAGGATGAATTGTAATAACATTGATGATCCCGTAATATTTCATCTTGCACCACCATGTCGTCAATATTTCCTTTTTTCCGAAGCCATGATATTCCCATTGGCTTTCCAGCTGTACTTTGTTTTTAGTACTAATAAGCAAATGTTAGCATGTAAACACAATACAATTAGGTAAAGTGGTAAGCATTGTACAAGATAAACATCAACTTGCTGATGTTAAAATGTGTGCCTACTGTAGGTAGAGCCTTGCAGGGCTGATACTGTGGCCTTGGATTTTTAGTCTTGTTTATATCATCTCATATCATCAAGTATGGTTATAGGATTTATTTTATGCTACCTGTCCCAATAGATACAAATTGCTACCTACTGTGCAGAACATAGATGTTTTTATTGTGGTTCAAAGACAATATGACATTGATGACATTGAGGACCATGAAGGAAACTATTCATCATGACATCTGACAAAGTTACTAAACATTTTTCTTCAATGTGTTGCAAGAAATAAAGTTTCACAGTGTTTATTCAAGGTAAAGACATTTACTTAGAATGTTATATAAATAAAAAGGAAAGGCAGACCTTACCCAGTGAATATACTATTAGGCTACATCAACATACAAACTGAGAGGACAGAGTCATATTTTTCACCAAAACCTCAGTGCACTCCCACATCTGTTCAGAATCACGAGCAGAGTTTGTTTTGTGGCTGATGGAGAGGAAAATGATTGCCAACTGTGTGTGGAAGGCTTTGGGAATATTTCCTCCAATAGTTTAAAGTAATCCTTATGTAAATACTACGCTTTACTGAAAATATAGAATGAGGCGATTCCCCCCCAGTCGGGTTCTCAGTAATCCTCATCCTCATTGTCTTCAGCTTACTGTCGATTTCATGTCTGGCAGAGGCATTAGCTCTTTTGCTCAAAATATTCATTTGCCTTTTTATCTCCTTGTCAAAGTTAGTTTTGTAGTCAAAACCATAATGGCACATTTTTGAAGTTCAACAAACATGCATATTAAATTTAGACCAAAACACCCTTTTCTCTTCTTACCGGGACAAACACTGGGTGCATGAAATTAAAAAAGGCCATCACAACACAACATTGACATCGACACAATGTCGTGACATAATGTTGAGAATTCAGGAGAGGTAGAATTTGTTTGGAGACCCATATTTTTAAATATTCATTTGAGGTTTTTCTGTAGGGGGAATATTTTTTACTGCCATGGCAGCGAATTTATTCTGAAAAAGACTCTGAAGAACTGGAACAATGCCAGAGGAGCATCAAGACTTCCAACAGCAGCGGTGATTGTTACGTCTAGTAGTAGAGTATCTGATGTCTAAAGGTAGAGAGACGGGAAACAGTTAGAGGTCATTGCTCTCCTTCTGTTTTTTAAGAAGCCATTGGGTGAGCCAAGAGAAAGGGAGCAGACTTCAGTGTGTGGTCAGGTTTCAGAACTCTGCTGTAAACTTGTCCCTTGTATTGCACAGAGAGAGAATAAAACATGTGTTGTGGTCTAGGTTTTTTTTTTTCCTTTTTTTTTTTTTTTTTCACCCCCTCTAGTTCCCTAGCCGTATCACTTGTCTCCACACAAGTCTCCCATTGGGTTTTCAGATGGTGTTTTTCTACAGCCTGCATGAGACAATGACAGATAAGAATGCATGAATTATATGATTCATTTCTGGGGTTTCAGCAGGTGGTGTTGTTTGGGGTTCGGCTCATGTATCATCGGTCTGCCTCTCAAAAGATTAATAGAGACACAGGAAAGAAAGAGCGAACCTTTGCTGGAGCTCTTAAGTGGCCTTGTTCTTCGAACCAGTAAATAAAGGATCGGAGATGGTAGTGCCAGGCCTGTAGCAGGAGCGGAATAAGAGAGGCTAAAACTGTTGATCATTCTCGTCTTGTATACATAATGACCTGAAGATAAAGTGGAAAGAAGAGACATCTTTTGCCCATCAGTGACTAATGCAGAGGGAGCACTTTTAAAATTCTGCTCTACGGTTGAGAAGTTGGAAATGATTAAATGTTGATGGAGAAATATTCCCTCTTACCTTAGAAACAAAGGACTCGCTTTTCAAATTACTTCACACTTAAGAATATACAGTAGCTGTGAGAAGCGGGGACTAGTATGAGGCGAGTTTTACCTGAAGGCCCTGCAGTCATGTTGAATAATCGCAGAGGATATCTGAGGCTTTAATCATGTATGAGCCTCCCATGTCTGTGATTTATGAAGCAAAAATGCCAGGGAAAATAGAGGGTTTTTAGGTGAATGCGGGGGAGGGGATGCTGGGGGTGGAAGAGCCTTTTGACCAGAAGCAAATCCATTTGCTGGCAGGGTAAATCTGGGTGGGGAAAGTAAAAGAGTAATGCTCTCCCATGCTAGAGTAACTACCAGAGAGATGCCCTTAAGTGAGGCATTTAACCCTCCTACCTGCACCAGTGGTACTGCTCTTTTGCCAGCAGCAGGAGACAGGTTATATTAGGCTGCCACCAGGCAAATACTTGAGGAAAGGAGGGTGTTCAGAAAACTTTGACTATAAAAATGTTATATATATATATATATATATATATATATATATATATATATATATATATGTATATTCATTTATTTTTTTATTTTTTTTTTGGGGGGGGGCTGGGCGTCTAACATCAACTAAATACTTGACTTCACAAGTGATTTTTTTTTTTTTTTTTTTTCAAATTTCTTTTCACATCTGCACTATTTATGACTTCACCTTTCAAAACTTCTCTGGCAATGTGTTTTGTTTTTTTTCTATTGTGGCACTGCATTTCTCTCTTCAAATCCTTTTCATTTTTTTCTTTTTTACTTCCCAACAATGCCTCAAGCATTGCATTTTGTTGTTCTGAATTCCTATAAAATGCCTCTTGACATGTCAACCACCGAGTTTTGCAACCGCTCACATCAAGAGAATATCTGTAACTGAGTTGAAGAGCTTGTTTTAACACAATTCTTGTTGATATATATTATCTTACATCACAAGCATTACCACAGACATTTATCACGCAGACGAGCACAAAACCCGGGTATGACACTGAGAAAAGGGTCTTTTTTTGGAAGCAAAAGTACTTGCAAGAAAAATCACGTTCGGATCACAGCCTCTTGGAAATACAAGTGAGGGGAGAGACTTGAATCTGTGAGGTCAGAGTGATAACAATACTGTGAATATTTCACTCATGAATCTCATTTGATTGGCCCACTGCGGAGTGTATTGCACACTTCATTTACAGAGTTGACTTTATTTAGCAGAATGATAATTTCATTGTGAATCTCGTTAGCCAGATAATATGCTGTGTGTTCTCCTTTTTGGTACCGGGTTTATAAACTGAATTGCCCTAAAGGGCTACAAATGGCTTTGTACATCATATATTGTCACAACTTATTATGTTTAATACAAATAGGGGTTGAGCGTGAAGAAGATGCATTCATGTATGTGTCCTTATGGAACATAAATGTTGCAATACATGAGCAAGATGCTGCAAAAGCAAACAGTCCTCTGTGTCTTGAAAACCTCATCACACTGAATTATGGACTTTTGAAAGCAGTGAAAAGAGAGAGGTGCTCTGTAAGGTGACATTTTCATGAATAATAACTACTGACGTGTGTGTGTTCCTAACGGCCAATAAATCATACCTCAGTGCTCGGCCGCTGGCAAAGGGATGGCGGTTGTTAGCAGTGTTGATGCTGCGGTGTTGTTTGTTTACTCTGTTTTTTTTGTGTGTTTGTTTGCCGACACAGCCTGGCATCAGTCATCCGGGGTCAAGTCCTTACTGGAGACGGGACGCCGCTGATTGGAGTTAACGTGTCTTTCCAGCACTACCCGGAGTACGGCTACACCATCACGCGACAAGATGGCATGTAAGGGTGTTTCTGTGTACACACATGCATAAGTAGGTGCAGCATGCAGAGGCACACAGTGGCCCGTCTGCATTTATCAACCACGATTTACATGTCCAAAAAACATGAGCAGTCTCTTGTAGGCAGCACAGGCTTTAGGTTCAACCTTTGCCCTTGCAATGATTTTATGTGTGGCCTGGACTGCTGTCCCTAGACTGGTAAGAAAGAAATGCAAAAAGGGCTGTCCAACAGTGGGAGAGTCGTTCTGGCCATTATCCAAACAGCACTCAAAACAAATCGAAACCGCAACATATTGTGCCCTCCAACAATTCCTCATGCAAATGTCACAATGGTGGAGGCCATTTTGAACCAGGCTGTTTAAAATGCATTGAATCAGCAAGGGTAGAATCAATCTGCCCGCGGTGTAGTAAAACGTGGGATTACTGTCTGACCTTCTTGTGATATTACCACAGATGGGTCCTTAATAATGGAAGTGCAAACACATATAAGACAAACGCATGTCACATATTTTACAAGAAGGGTTCACCTCAGGTAGGAGCTTTATTTTGCAGATGGGTTCTGGAGATAGTGAACCAAACCTTCATTCAAATTCAGCAGATAGAGGTTGTATTTATGTGTTGCCAGTGTGGAATAAAAGGCTTATGAGTGACAGAGAATTGTACAGCTGTTGTTATGTAGCACAATCCTTGAGTCCCCAGATAGCTGAGGATTAGCTGATTTCTTCAGATATTCCGCCCTGTAACTCTTCTGACAAGGAGCGTGATAAATGGTTGGGGATAATCACACTTGGTTAGCCAACAGATCCGCTCAGTGTGTTAAGAAGGGGAGGGGGGGGCATCAAAGCCTGGCCTCTTGCAGCTGTGAGCTCCCCACTGCCCAAAGTGGAGAGAGCTCGAGAAGGGAGCCGTTTTAGGTCAGCTGCACAGCTTGGATGTTGGCATGGGCGTGAGTGTACGTGTGTGTGTGTGTGTGCGTGTCATTCTGGGTGTGGGTGCGTGCATGATAGATGTGCATAAGCACTCAAATCTGTGAGGGTGTGTGTCTTTGTGCATGTGAATGCATGCAATGTCACCACACAGATACTTTACCCCCTGGGTAGTGGAGCTCGCCGAATATATAGAGCAGCACTTCAAAGACTCGCCCTTCATTTCCAAACCAGTAACTTTTCCCTGAGTAATGTCGTACTAATTAAAACCAGAACTCCCAAGACTCAAGACTCAAACCAAATTCAACCATAAAGTGTCTTCTTACAGCATGCCTGGTTAAACAAAAGTCATAAATTAGATTCAGTGACTGATAATAATATATGGAGGCTGTTCAGAGGGAATATAGAAAAGTTCTCCCTTCCATTGAAAAAGCATCATCAGACTCAGACTTGAAATAAATATTTACTTAGCTACTTTGCACTTAAAGGGAAAGTCTACAATTATAAGAATTTGGTCCATCATTCTTGTTGGTGATAATTATAACTTACACACAAAGTTATTTGCTGAGATCTTGGTGTCTTAAAATCCTAAAAAAAAGATGGAAAAAGAAAACATCTTGGTTTACAGACTGACCTCTTTATTTACTTTTAACCATAAATCTGTGCACAAACAGATTTCCTTTGAAATTCATGATCATTACTGATATTTTGGACATGCTTACTTTTGGATTTATAAACAAATACAGTGCTTTAAATAATGTGGTGGTCTGCTTCTTTGACCACTTTATTTATTTATTGCCATGTTCCAAGATCTCAGCAAATACTCCTGCAAGTGGACTGTCACCGTAACCCATGGAAATTATAGCAGGTGGACTGTCACTGTAACCCATGGAAATTATAGCAGAAACTACAAAATTAGGCCCAGATTGTTTGGAACTTTCTGAGTATACTGTTAAATGTTGTACAATTATAGAAAATGTATTTTTTTTATCAAATCAGCATCATTAATCAGCTATTTCCATTTCATTATAATTTGTAAAGGTTTGATCTCTTGGCCAATGGTGGGGCTTCTTTGACGCTGAGTTACGAGCGTGCTCCGTTCCCCACACTGCATCGCACAGTGTGGATACCCTGGAACGTTTTCCATGTGATGGACACAGTGGTGATGAAGCGAGAAGAAAATGACATCCCCAGCTGTTACCTGACAGGTCTGCTGAGACCAAACCCTCTCATCCTGGCCACACCCCTCTCCACTCTATACAAGACCTCCCCAGAGGACAGTCCCATCATCCCCGAGACCCAGGTGAGACTGCTGTGACAAGAGTTGATATGGGAACATGTTAGGTTGTGTCACATCACAACACTTGTATTGTCTAAGTCCAAATTTCTGCTCATATTTGATTATTTTCAGTGACTTTAATAATTTGACTCATACTTGATCCCAATATTATGGTACCAGTGTTGAAAAAATGCAAGCACAGAATAATGATAAATGCTGTTATCTGTCTTTTACCACAGCTTCTCTCCCTTATTTTGAACAGTCAGATTTGCCTTTCAGTTCGCCTTTGAGCTTTGATTGAATTCAGCCGTCTCCCCAAATACTAAGCCATAAATTGTCTCAGAGCAACACAGATAAATTCTGAGGCCACATCACACATGGAGGTTGCATGCCTCAGGAATTTGGCTTGTACCCATTTGGCACAAATCAGAGTTGAAAATCCCTAAATATAAAATGTGACTCTGCAGCTTTTGCTGTTTAGAAATAGGTCTGTGTTGCATTTGACGGAGGAAAATCGGAATTGCTTAGAAATGCTTCACCATGAGAGTATTGGCAGGCTGAGGGGAAACCTGGTCAATGACTTGAGCTCTGAAGGGAAAAAAGAGAATAGAAGTCAATTATTTGAGCTGTCTTCCCCAAGTAAAAGTACTTCATTTGCTCAAATAATGGAAGCTGCACTATATTGCCAAAAGTATTGACTCACCTGCATTGACTCGCATATGAACTTAAGTGATATAATGTCGGTCCACCCTTTGCAGCTATAACAGCGTCAACTCTTCTGGGAAGGCTTTCCTTACAAGGTTTAGGAGTGTGTTTATGGGAATTTTTGACCATTCTTCCAGAAGTGCATTTGTGATGCGAACACTGATGTTGGACGAGGAGGCCTGGCTCTCAGTCTCCACTCTAATTTATCCCAAAGGTGTTTTATCGGGTTGAGGTCAGGACTATGTGCAGGCCAATCAAGTTCATCCACACCAAACTCTCTCATCCATGTCTTTATGGACTTTGCTTTGTGCACTGGTGAACAGTCATGTTGGAACAGGAAGAGGGCATCCCCAAACTGTTCTCACAAAGTTGGGAGCATGGAATTGTCCAAAATCTGTTGGTATGCTGAAGCATTCAGAGTTCCTTTAACTGGAAATAAGAGTCCAAGCCCAGCTCCTAAAAAACAACCCCACACCATAATCCCCCCTCCACCAAACTTTACACTTGGCACAATGCAGTCAGACAAGTACCGTTCTCCTGGCAACTAGCAAACACAGATGGTGAAGCGCGATTCGTCACTCCAGAGAACACGTCTCCACTGCTCTAGAGTCCAGTGGCGGCGTGCTTTACACCTCTGTATCCAACGCTTTGAATTGCACTTTGTGATGTATTGCTTGGAGCAGGTGCTCGACCATAGAAACCCATTCCATGAAGCTCTCTACGCACTGCTCTTGAGCTAATCTGAAGGGCACATGAAGTTTGGAGGTCTGTAGTGATTGACTCTGCAGAAAGTTGGCGACCTCTGCGCACTATGCGCCCCAGCATCCGCTGCCCCTGCTCTGTCATTTTACATGGCCTATCACTTCATGGCTGAGTTGCTGTCGTTCCCAATCGCTTTATTATAATACCACTGACAGTTGACTGTGGAATATTTGGGAACGAGGAAATTTCACGACTGGACAGGTGGCATCCTATCACAGTACCACGCTGGAATTCACTGAGCTCCTGAGTGCAACCCAGTCTTTCACAAATGTTTGTAGAAACAGTCTGCATGCTTGATTATATACACCTGTGGCCATGGAAGTGATTGGAACACTCAATTTCAATTATTTGGATGGGTGAGTGAATACTTTTGGCAATATAGTGTGCATTTATTGCATGTGGAGTTTGGTCAGTGAGAATATTTATATAGTGTGTGGTTTGGAATAAGAATTCATTTTAATGTTTTAGGTGCTCAACACTAAATCATAATGTTTAACTGTAATGCATATAATAGAATTATATAGTTTGAGTCATCCTCAACATTAAATGAGAGCAAACTCCTGTTGCTCCTGTTTCTTAAGTCTACACTTCACACTGTGTATTTGGCACCCGTCTGACAACTAATTAAAATCATAGGTCCTTCATGAGCAAGTGGCCATACCAGGCAGCGACCTCAACCTGGTCTACCTGAGCTCCAGGGCAGCTGGCTACAAGCCCATCCTCAAGGTGCTCCTGACCCAGGACCGTCTACCCTTTGGCCTGATGAAGGTGCACCTGATGGTGGCCGTCATGGGCCGACAGTTCCAGAAGTCTTTTCCTGCCTTCCCCGACCTCTCCTACACCTTCATCTGGGATAAAACAGACGCCTACAATCAGAAGGTCTTTGGCCTGGCGGAGGCTGTGGGTGAGTTACCCGCTGTGAAGCTTCCGTCTGAAGATGTTGTGTAAGCATAGGTTCACTGCCAGATATTTGCACTACCTTCAGGCGATGAACTTTGGTTGAACTTTTGAAGATTGATTTTATGTTTTTTAAATTGAGGATTATTTACCCAGGGACTGCTTTTGTTATCATGCAATAAAGATTTAGCAGGTGGTGTGAAATCCTGAAATCCCCCAGTGCTGCATTTTTGAAGGCCACTGCTCTTTTGCTGACTTCTTTGTTTTGCATGTATGATATTTCAGCAGCAGCTCCCTGACTAAAATATTGCTTATGAGGCAGTGGTTCTGAAGACGAGCAAGGAGCAGTAGTTGACAAATGACAAACATCAACAAAATGATTTGATTGACTCATACATAACATTTTAATTATGTTCTTCTTTGTATAATCACAATGTAATCATTAGCAGTACATTAGTGTGCACTTGTGTTCGCAATAACTTGTTTTTTTAGAGCCACTATTTTGTAATACTGCATCTCAGTGCTGTGTAGAAAAAACTTTTTAAAGTCTGAAATAGGCTGAGGGACTTTTTGTTAAGAAGGATGAATATATTTCAGAGGAAAAAACCCTTGCAGCTCAGACAATCAACTGAATTTACTCATGGCTTATAGCTGCAACCATATCAGTGCGTTTATGATATTTACAATAATGTTCTCCATCTGAGTCTTTATCTTTTAAATAATTCATGCCATTTTACATGCATTTCATGTTGTGGTTTATTTGCATTTACACAAGATAAAACAGACGAATGAGAGGCAAGCACATAAAACAAACTGTGCAGGTGAGACACTAGAAATCCCACGGGCCTTCTAAAATCATCCCAGCTGGAGAAAATTACATAGTCAAAGAGGAAGCAGAACCAGCAAATACAGAAAAAAATCCCATAACGTGTGCTGAATGTCTTATATACTGCAAGCCTCATTGCTACCATAAGTGTCAGGTAAGGAGATAGCAACCTTGCTCACCGTAGGCACCTGCCATCATTACTTTCAGTGTCAGTGGGATATGAATACGAGTCCTGCCTTGATGTGGTGCTCTGGGAGAAGAGGACGGCAGTACTACAAGGCTATGAACTGGATGCTGCCAACATGGGAGGATGGATGTTGGACAAACACCACGTACTGGACATTCAGAACGGTAAGAAATGAGCTCTGGGTTTAATGGAAATGGTCATATGCAGTATAAGTGTTAATGTGTTTACATGTGGGGCAGAGAGGTGACCTCTTAAGCTGAAAACACATTGCTGCCTCAGCGTATTATGTGAAGCGCCTCAAGTACCGCCCCTAGCACCAATAAGAAGGATCACGCTGCAGTGTGTCAGTATAGTAGTTACCTAGATGTAACTCCAGTTGTATGAGTACAACACAGGACAACAAAATACGAAGGTTGAGTTGCCTATACTGTAGCTGTTGTCTATTTTTGATTGATAACTTGAAAAAATAATAATCAGAGCTGTGACATTAGTTATAAAAGCAGATAAACCAACCATAACTTTAATTGGGCCAACATTGTAGTGCAAGTACAAAACAGCTTTTCTTCAGATTTATTTTTTTTCCAAGGACAGCAATACTGGAAAAACTTAGGATAGTGGCATGAAGTGTTGCGGAACAGTGTATCAACACACACCTGGCCACTGTCAGTGTACGGGTTGTACATATGAAATAATAAGAGCAGCTGTTTGTATGTGTGCTGCTTGGCATCAGTGTGTTTTGGCCTTTAGGGCTACAGGCAGGTGGTCTTTACCCTGAATCACAGCAATAAATACTTGAACCAAAATGAAATATGGTTCATCATCCCATCTGCACATAATAGGAGAGTTTTGAAGGGCCGATCATTCACAGTAATGACAGAATAAATCAGTGAGTAAGTCACCAGGGTGCAAGGCTCGCTACAATTCCATGCTACTCAGCTATTTTGGGGAAGAGGACAGCCTTTTGCTGCTCATGAAGTCTTACACTTTTGATGAACAGGTGTCATGTTTAATTTGCACATTAATTGAATAAACTAAATTAATTTCTTGTTCTGTCATCAATCAGAGTTACGTTAATTGTCAAGTATAATACATGGACTTGTCTTTGTCGTGCTGGTGCACACACATAAGAAAGTGAAACATACATAATGAAACTATCAAATACACATAGAGCATTGAGTTATTGCTGGGTTACAGAATCAGGAGGTCACACACACTATAATCTGGAGAATTCAGTGCTATAATACAAGGCAGTAAAATGACTGCAATTATAAGAAGCAGGCCTCAGGGTAGTGTGCATTGTCAGTTTGCCAGACTACTGTTTTGACATTAAACCCTCTCCAGCTCACAATCGTCGTTCCAGTTGTCAATGACAATTTGTGTCCCTTTCATTTTGAAAATAGCCGAGGTTACACTATCGGCCTTCAGCAGAGTCCTTAGTTTAACACTGTCAGATTAGAGTTTTTTACTGGATATTTATATATTTTTTGTTGCTTTGTTTTTTTATGTTTATTCATTTTTTGTTTTGTTTTGGGCATATAAATGTTGCCGTTGCTTAGTTTTTTTTCAATTCAAATTCACTCACCCATTTGTTAATCTCACACAGTCGCTTGCATTTGCAAAGAGATGCATCTAAGAAACTGGTAATTATACCTGGAGTATTGGTTTGCTTGGTTTATAACTGTATCTTCGAGCAACAGAGTCTGGGGACTTTCTTTGATGTTTCTTTCAGCAATAGCGTCAGGCTTAGCATGGTTATGATTGATTTTTTCTTCTCATTCAACTTTGTTATTTCCATTATTGAGGTTGAGATAACATGATGCGCTGCAGATGTAACAGCTGATACAATTTGTAGATGCAGAGCAGCTGTTTTTAATCCATCTTTTCTCAGTCTCATGTTTCTAGCAAGTCACATTTTATCTTCAGGTAAATATGTTACAAATATTGTTCATTTTGACATTGGGAAGTGTAGTGAAATACTGTCTTGTTAACTTGTTTCCAATTTTAAACAATCATCAGGTCAAGATTAGTTTTTAGATATTGTGCTGAAAAGGAAAAAAAAAACACCACTCTGATGAAGATACATCTTTAAATATATTGAGTTTAAATGAAGAGATACAGTGCAAATGTATCAACATCCCGTGTTGTGGTGCAGAGTCTGATTTTAAGCCCTTATATAATCATCAGGAGGACGACACATGACGTGGTATGCAATAATATTACTAATATCTATCTAAAACTAATATCCTGACGAAACATCATCTAGCATTACCCAGAATTCATTTGAACTAGCTATCATTCTTCAAAGTTGTACTGCACACCCACACCCACTCAGTCAAAGGTCGTATTATTCATTGAACAGGTAGGAGTTTAACTCTCTTTTCTGATTCACTACCCACTGCAATGTTTTTGTTTTTTTTAATTCGATGAAGTTAGTTCCTAAATAAGCAGGTTCAGGTGAGCTTTTATTAGGCAACAACTTGGTTCACAGCAGCTATTGCAACTTTAGTGTACATCTCTATGAAGTGGCCTCAGCTGCCAGGAGCTACTGATGAATGTGAGTCTTTTAAAGATTGATAAATTACTTTGAAGAATTTTATAGATTAATATCCATTTGCATTACTGGATGCCCAAAACTACTCTACAAGGCTTGGTTGCTACGTGAAGATTTTCAGCCTTTTTTTATATCATGTATTCATCATCACCTCAGTTTCTGAATATATAGTAGTAATTTACAAGATACTACCAAAGGGACTGGTGAGGTTCAAGAGGTTAATGAGGTTCACTGGCTGAACCACACAAAGTGTTCATGTGGCTGGGCATGCTTTAAAAACCTCATTGCTTTTAATACGTATGCACACTGAATGTTTTCTAGGTTTCTTAAGGGTGTAGGTGCTGTGGTTGCATTGGGTTTGATCAGGAGGGGGGAGATTCGTAAACAAAGTGATATTGTTTGATTAAAAACCTAATCCTAACCCTAAACCTAAGTGTCAAAATGATCCCGTGCATGGTGCTGATATTGAATTTGAACTGTGCTCTCTCAATCCCTGGTAGCCTCAAAAACTCGTAGAGAAAAACCCAAGAAGCTCAAACTGACTGGTATCTCCATAGCCCTAGTGTGTATGAACATTTCTGAGGAGGTTTTATGAGCTCTACTGTAGCTACAGACACAAAGGTATAAATCTGTGTCCATTTGTCCCAGATCCTCAAACTTTAAAGCTGTCTATTTAAGACAGCAGCTATGACTGTCTGTAAAACTCACATCCTTCCTGCTTCTTGAATCTAGTCTTTTAAAGGCATCTTGAATGTGCACCAACAGTTGGCAGGGGCAACTTTATTCATCCTCAGTAGGGTTTGAACAGTGATCATCCATGTATTCTGCATGTATAACAGCCTTTTCACATCTCAAAGATTGTACAAACTGTCTATGTTGGATGTGTTTGTGGAAAAACATGTCAGAGAACCAGTTTTTGAGTCTTTCTTTACTTTGTTCAAACCTTGATGCTACTTAGTCCTGCCTCTTTGTTGAACATTAAAAGAACAGACATAGGGGCCCATTGCAGAACCCAATCTGTCAAACCATCCGGAACGTGAAGTTTGTGAGATGTGGAAAGGAACACTGAAATACGCCTCTAGCTTGACTGCTGTTGGTGCATTGCGTTTCATCCCACCTGTCTCAAAGTATAGCACACCCATCTCCAAAGCCTTCTCTGTGGCAGTATGACAGTTGGAGTTGTTATGAGATGCGTTTGTGATCAACAGATACAGTAGGTGCAGCATGTGTGATATGCTAATGTTTGCTGCATCCCTTATTAGATTGAGCTATGCTGTGTGTCTGGATTTATCAGAAAATTGGATGTTACTGTGCATGAGAAATCATTACGTGCAGGGTTGTACTTCTACATCGAAATAGTGATGACAGAAATAAAACAACAAGCAGATGGTGCCTAGTTTTTTCTTATGCAGTAAATGCTGGAGCCTCCCCAAGGCTCTTTCACACTTTGTCCTATTACATGACCACCCCCCAAAATACATGACAAAGTCTAACTATATTTAAAACATTCAAAAATAGTTCAGCAAACTTACATTGCTCTGTCTGGTTTACCCCTCTCTGACAGGGGTTTTATCAATTTGCCAAAAGGGTTTCATGCTTCAGTCCTATTAGCTCAACCCTCAAGACTGTGGCATGTTTTTGTTCGAGACTTTGGAGTGCTAGTTTATACAGGGTTCACATCAAAATATCATAACCCTATCTGTAATTCTATCTGTCTTTGCCATCAGACAAATTCATTTTTATTACAGATGTTGTGAGTAGGCCCCCAGATTTATCCTCTACATTTTCTCAATCCAAACTGAATTATTCAGTCGTGCATTCATCCACTTTTTGACATTTGAGATTTATGGCCCACGTGGGTTTTTGGGCAAGCAATGCAGTTCGATATCCTCGGCCGGCATGAAGATGAATCCAAATATCAGTGTTTGCCTTCATTGCTGCTGCAGTATTGATTCTTTAATTCTGTAAACCTTGACTAATGTCCTCACCCAACATGTTAGCAAGCCGTGGTCCTCTGCGGCTGCACAGTGGTTTAGCTCCAGACATTTGCTATCACTCTTTGTTGTGACTTGTGCTTCATTTTCGCACCACTTCGAACATCTGAGGACTTTTTTTCTCATCGTTTGTGGCAAAAGACCTGAGCAAAAGCCGCCTGCCTCTCTCTGCCTCCACCCCAGAGCCTGTCAAACTAGATAAGGCAAATTGCTTGTGTCTGTGCTTTAGTCATGTCCTCCTGCCCCTCCTTTCTTCATTACAAGTGGATATGCCTTCCCCTCCATCTGCAGCTTGTCTCTATCTAGGGTAACATAGCCGATTCTTATTGGACACAGTCAGAGTTCAGGAGCTCAGTATCTTGGAGCGTAGGCCTGCTTACTGTACACCTCACACACATGCTCCATTTGAAGCACTGAGTGGTTTTCAACCCACTGTTAGCCTCTATCATGGTGGATCAGTGGGAGTTTGGGTGGTATGACGCAGCGCAAAGGAGAACAAAGAAGGACGTGGTGCAATTAAGACACACTTCCTCTCCTCCCCGACCAATCTCTGTACCCTCTATGTGTCACCAAGGTGACATTGCTCAGGGCGCTCTAGTTATTTTATAAGGTATGGAGGCTTGGCCTTGCATTTGTATCTCGGAAACTGTGATGAAGGCATTAAAGCTTTTTCTTCACTAGTCAACTCAAATTAGCCTTTTATCAAACAGATTAGTACCTTCTGTAATTATTTTAATGAAATAAATGGGTTAATTAAACAAATGGTCATCAATGAGTGAATATATACAGAGTAAGTAGGTAAAATGGTAGTTCTGTATATAAGAGGAAGATGAAGTATGTGTATATGATGATTTCCACTCCCTGCTCAAATATTTCTGTAATGATTCGCCTTCTAGTTTTCTATTTCCTCTCTCTCTTTGTATGTGATAGAAAATAGCTTTCATATTTGGTCCATGTTTCTCTACATTCACATTCACCACCATTTATTTTCTAATAAACATTTATACTTTGTTGATTGTTCTCAACATATTTATTTTATTATTTGTCAAATTTCATTTTACTGTCCGTGTCTGAGTGTTTAATAATGTGGTAAATGCTATGCAACATGCAGTTTCATTACATTACGTGCTGTGTGTTTGCTGGATCGAGCAGTATCAAAGTGATCTTGGAGCAAAAGAGACAACAGATTCTCAGACTTTCTCAAAAGCCTTCCTCACTATGCCAAGCAAAACAGTGATTTTTCTCTTTCTTCAGCGTCTGTCCAAAACTCAAACACGCCTCCACACTTTCATTTATTAATCAACGAGACACATCACTAAAATCTGTCAGGGAAGCACTTGTTTGTTTCAATCTGTGCAGAAAAATAGATCTCTGCCAAATTGTATAAATTCTGCTTTCCACACATAATAGTAGTTGTGGTATCTTCATTTTTTAGAAAGTTTAGTTCAGAGTTTTATAGATTTCATCCAAACTCTGGAGTGAAATAAATGTATACAATATATACTGTATGTTTAAGAGCTCCAAAGCCATCTTAGTCAGGACACTGTGGGGTTCCCTCTCTTCAGCCTGGAGCACTGGATATTGAGAAGCCAAATTCCCATCAGTGCAGCACTCCAGCTGAGACGTCACAAGCTTGATTCTTGTAAAAGTCATCAACAGTAATGTGTCATGACCAAGTGTCCTTGAGGGAAGAAAACTGAACCTTAATCTGCTTAAGTTGAAGCAGATAAGAATGACAGAAGTTGTGCCTATAAGTGAAAGAGTACAGTATCCACACTAAGTATGGAGAGATCATGGGAGGTACTTGATGATTGATGAGTTTATTTAATCCATTCCATTACACTGTCTAATAGCCTATGGTTTGACTTGTGTACTGTAAACCATGATGGAAGTGTAAATAAAAAGGATGATGGCAGCTTGCCAAAATGACCTAAGCATTAAATGTTTTTTTTTATTTTTGCTGAACGTCAGCCAAACTGCTAGACAGCTGTACTGCTGCAACTGATCCATGTCCTACACACTGCATTAGGCTTCTGAATATTGGAAACGTCTTTGTCTTTCCTGAGAATGTTAAGAAGCTATTACACAAACAGACATTAACATTCTAGACAGATTACATAGCTTATTTGTTATTTGTAGCTATGTTTCCGAGTGCAGCGTCAGCCAATCAGTGTGATGAAACTCTCACTGAGTGTTTCATTTAGTGGGCAGACACATGGATCACAGTTCAATTAAAGTCCCAAGGTCATGCGTTTGATGGCGTCACACATAAAGCCATCCCCCGGACCTATTTGTCTTTGTTAGAGGCTCATGTATAATGCTCTCGGATACAAAAGACGGATTGGTCAGATTGTCCTGTCAAGAGTCTCCCCAGACCGTGCCTTCATTTGAATTTGCCCTTCAATCAATTAAATCAATGAAAGGAACTAATCAGAGAAGGGACAAGCAGCATGGCTGCACGCTCGATTTCACATACTTCGAGGGTTACGATGGCTTACGGGATAACGCTTTGGGAGAACGACATTATATGGTCATTCATTGGTGTCATAGATCCACTAATTAGGACAGAGGCAGTGTGAATTCAAACAAGTTGCTGCCTGTGAATAATTAAGTGCTTCCAGCATGCACTTCTTCCCTTTGATGTATTTTCCCCTTTGAAGAGAGTCCCACTATATCAGTACACCCCCCCCCCCCCTAAAAAGTCAGTTATATCTGCTTCTTGTTAAAATATTAATCTGTAGTGACTCACCAAATTTGGTGAGTCCTCAGTGAAATGTACTGTTCTGAGGGGGAGGTACAGTGCGCCATACTTACGTTGACCACCTCTCTGTGACTTGGGGAAAACAGGCTCCCGGTCAAGTTAAAGAACACTATTTTACATAAAATATACTTCAGTTTTGTGAAGGGGGTTTTAATAAACTCACCGAAGCGATTTTATAATTATGCATAGGACTGAAGTATTAGGTTGGATTTATGGTCAACTGGTTGCCTGTGTGCTGTCTCCACTCTCTGCACTATTTAAGTTTGACGATTTTCTGCTCTTTGATCACCATAACATAAACAAAACTCATTTAAACCATAATTTCTCAAACTTTAGGAAACTCATATCAGTGGTGTAATGAGGGTAACCTTAAAAAGGCCATTGCCGCCTCTGAAGTAGAACTGACTGATACTATACTGCAACAGGACACAATTTAAAGATAGGGTAAACAATATTATGAGAGCATAATTGAAAACCCTTAAATTGTTTAATTTATCGTTTTAGTTAATATTGTGTCTAGTAAGGTTGAAAAGATATGCAGTAACCTATGTCTATCTATGTCCAAGCTGTAAACTGGCATTCAGATGGCATACACTTGAGTTAGTCTCAGTAGACTTTGGGTATTAATAACTAGTGAGTGGAATACTGAAATGTTGATACATCCTTGTATACTGAATTAAATAAACAAAAGAATTTGATTATTTTATTGCAATTAGTTTATCTGTATATGTTAGGATTCATAAGTTTCTTTTGTTTTTGGTTTTTTTTTGTGGGGGGGGGGGGGTTTGCACTGTAATTCTTTGAAAAATTATATTCTTATTAATATATCTTTCCTGTGCCATTTTAAAGGAATAATTTAAGAAATATGCTCACTTGCTTTCTTGCTGAGAGTGAAATAAAGAGCCCAATACCCATTTTCATGAGTGTTAAGAATGGAGGAAGAGGTAGGAGGGAATTAGTCTACTTTAGCACAAAGACTGGAAGGAGAGGGAAATATATTTACAGCATGCAATTCTCTTTCAAACCTCAATGTGACATCTTTATAAATCAATATATTCTTTATAAGCCTCTTTGTGTACACATCATACAACATGTTACAAGGGTAGCTTAGTTGTGCACTAAGAAAAACATTTTTAAAAGAATGATAACAATCAAAGTAACAAACTTTATCCTTTATTTAAGTAATATCCTGACTCTTAGTCTATAGTATGGCTATGGCAACAAAAACAATTGATCCTACTTTTCCCATAATGCAAGGTCAACTTTGAAAAGCTCTTCTGTTTGCAACACAGTTAGTATGGCACCAGTTCCATACTTAGAAAAAAAACTAAATCAAAAATTAATGTGACATAATATGACAAAAAACAAGAAAGTGTAAAGAAATAAAACAAACACTACAGCACAAACTACATATCTTCCCCTTTATCACACCCACAGCCACCCTCCCCTCCAACTGCTCTGGGCAAAACAACACAAAGGTACTGCTAGCTCCATAATTGACCCACAGATGTGAATGAGAGTGGTATTGATCTTCTCATCTAACTCTCAGCAAGAGAGCAAATAAGAGCATTTCCTGAAATGGTGTGCCATTCCATGTTATGTAGACTGTTGTAAATCAGATGCATGTATTTCCTTGTTAGCTGAAAGCTGAGTATCTCAACAGATTTTTGGGTTGAATAAAACAATAAAATAAAATAAAACAAATAATGAGCCAAGTATCTTTAACCAGTGACGTCTGCTGTTTTGTTTCCCAGGCATTCTTTACAAAGGCAGCGGGGAGAACCAGTTCATCTCTCTCCAGCCTCCTGTGATCTCCACTGTCATGGGGAACGGGCGGCGTAGAAGTATCTCATGCCCCAGCTGTAATGGGCAGGCCCAAGGCAACAAGCTGTTAGCGCCGGTGGCTCTGGCATGGGGCATCGATGGTAGTCTGTACGTTGGAGATTTCAATTACATCCGTCGTATCTACCCATCTGGCAATGTCACAAGTATCATGGAGCTGAGGTAAGATCAAGAGTATGTTACTGTTAGTTTGTCAATTTAAAAAAAAAAAACAGAACATTTATGGTACAAACTGTTTATATCGGTACAAAATCCAAGGTGTAAGTGACTGGAGATTGTATGAATGAAAAGTTGAAAGATTATACTTAATGGTAATGTTCTGTGTTTTAGTATGGACATTGTAAAGATTGTATATGTATTGCATTTATTTTTACATTTTTTGACTTGAGAGTTACTACTTACTGTTGCTGACCCCTAAAAAATGTTACAACATGAAAAATATGTACTCCAACAGAGTACATGTTGGGTCCCACTTTGCAATTCTACATTAACTTTAGTGTGGAGAGTGAAACCAAAATGGCATGGCGGACACACTTTCAGTCACACACATCTCTCCTTTACCCATAGAAATCTGAAATATTTTCCCTATCCATCTCCATAATTAGGAAAGACATCCTGTCTTCAGCGTGTAATTGGGATGATTTACACCCTCATGCCAAGTTGGCCTCTTTCAGCATTGACTCTGATTTGGCCAGTTGGCTTTTTTCAAAGTGGCAGATGTTGATTAAATGTATATTGGGCCATCATCCTTACTCAGGCACGTGCATGACAAACATATGAAAACTGTTTTAACAGGACAAGTATCACCACACTGTTCCCCAAAGTGTGTGGTTTGAAGGTTGCTGTAAGGATCCTGTAGAAGTTCATATATCCTCACACATAAAAATGGAAATTTGAAGAGGTGAAAAATATTCCTCCTCTATCTCAGCAGCCTGCCGACGTACCTACGCAGTGATGAGCAGCCCTCTAAGGCAGCTCTCAGGTGGAAATGTGTGTAACCATATAAATGAGAAACAGGGTGCAGCTGTAAAGGAGCATGCATGCTCAGCAGCTGTTTCCTAGATAAATAATGGTTTGTGAAATGGTTTGTGTGTCTCCGAGCAACTATTTTACTCTTTTTACAAGGACAGAAACTCAAAAGGAGTTGTGTTAGCTATATTAAATTTAGTGGAACGTATAAGACACACCGAGGGAACTTTGGTTCAGGTTAGATGGTAGATGCAGTCCAGATTTAAACCACTACTGATCACAAAAAATACTTTGTATTATGCACCATATCATAATTGCTTGCAGAATATGTGCTTATGCTCTATTTAATATTAGAAAAACCAAAGTTGTTTCTATATTTTGGTAGAGTCCAAATACTCAGTATGGGCTTTACAGAACCTCTGTCAACTTCTGTTAGTCTGTATTTAGATTCTGGCTGCAGTGGGCAATGTAACAAGTAGCAGAATCAATATTTCAATATGAGTAGCCAAATTGAGAAAAGCAGAGGTAATGCGGGATGGGGGTTTATGGAGAGAGGAGTACATCTTTTCCTCTCTGTGGGTAACTCTGTAACTCTCAGCCACAGCCTTTCCTCTCCACTTTCTGCCAAATGGATTGTCATTGCCTGTGACTTTCTCTAGTGCCTGTGTTTATCCTTTAAGGGGATACTTTTGACTTTCCAAGTTTCAGCTGTTTGTTTTCTCATTTTGTGTTCCTCACTTGACACTGAGAAAGAGATTGAGAGAGAGAGAGAGAGAGAGAGAGAGAGAGAGAGAGAGAGATAGAGAGAGAGAGAAACAGAGAGAGACACAGAGAGAGAGAGATTCACATTGTTTGACTTTTATGTTATTGTTTGCACTAACTACTATTTTTCTGTTTCAATGAGGAGTAATAAGACTTTTCACAATAGAAAAAATGTGTCAAGCCTGAGTCATTCCAATACGAAAAAAACAATCTAATTGGAGTTAAAACTGAAAATGAAAGGAAAAAGTATCCCTTTTAAGATTTACTAATTATCTTTCTCTGTTTTCCTGCTCTTCGTGTGCTTTATCATAGAAATAAAGACTTTAGACACAGGTAGGTGTATTCTCCTAGTGCATGTTGTCTCATCACATTTATCATCATGTCTATAAATATATGGATCTCATTGTGTGTGATTATAGAAAACCAATTATAGCTTAATTACAGCTGTACAATGGGCAGTCTCTGCACAGTCTATCAGGAGTTGTGCAGTGTAACTTTGTTTAAATTATTGTATTATGAGTTAAAAAAAACAAGTCTTAACATATATATGATTAATTCCTGTATACAAAGTGCAATTCAGTCCAGTATAATAGCGCTGCAATAGACAGCACCACTGTGAGGCTTATAATTACATTTACAATTATGGTGTTTGGCAGATGCTCTGATCCTGAGGGCTTACACAACTGCTTTGTATTCATGATTAAGACAACACCATCTGATTCAAGTAAAGATGTTGGAAATGAGGTTACTCTGGTGATCAAATGACCATAAGTGCAAGAGGTGCTGCAGGGAGTGAATTTGTCTACCCACAGCAGAATTATGTGAATTTAGTATGAATTTAAACCCAATTGTCTGATAATAAAAGCAGTAATTTCCCACTTGTAGTTTTATTACCACATGCATAGTCATCCCCTTTCCTTTTTATTTTAGTTGGCTGTTATTATAACATTTCTGGTCCAGTACAATTTTGATTAATACCCATATCCAGATGTTTCTGCATGAGCCTTGCAAAAGCTCTACGTGGTCACTAGAGAAGACAAATACAGCTTTACAGTGAAGTGAAGTACAAGGATTGTTATGAGTCTGTTAGTTTTGCTTTTTCTCAAAGCCCTGTGCAATGATAGAGTCCTTCAAGTGTCCAGATCATTATCAGTCCATGTGACTCATGTCTACTTTTGGTTTGTTTGTGTTAATCCTTAATTAATCATTTTGTCCCCTTAAATTTGGTGATCAAAGGAGCCAAGTTACAGGAATTTAGGAAAGCAAAAGTTGTCTTGATGCTGCTGATGGGGCGGCTGTGGTTCAGGAGGTATAATACTCGTCCACCAATCAGAAGATTCCCAGCTCGTCCAGTCCACATGTCAATGTGTCCTTGGGCAAGATACTTAACCCCAAATTGCTCTAGTTGCTGTGCCGATGGTATGTGAATGTGTATGAATGCTTAGTTTCCTCCTGATGAGCAGGTTGGCTCATCTGCATGGTAGCCCCTACCATCAGTATATGAATGGGTGAATGAGACATGTAGTATAAAAGCGCTTTGAGTGGTCATAACTAGAGTTGTTTCCGATTCAGATACCAGTATCGGAAATGCCTCCGATACTGCCGAAAATGCTGGCATCGGTATCGGCGAGTACTGGAGTCCAGGCACCGATCCGATATCACGTCATTTATTAGAAATAGGAATGTATTTACTGGTTAGCTCCGTTAGCTCTGACACACTTCTTCTTCGCTGCTCTTAAAACAGTTGCGCTGTGCTGCCATCGGCAGCTGCTGTTTTAGAGGGGCGAAGAAGAACTGATCACCTGACGCCTGTAACAAGGAGCTAACGTTAGCGCATCATGTCAGCCGTTTGGCAGTACTTCACAGTCTATTTAGTTAAGTTGCTGTTGCACTACTGTTTTATACTGTTCTATTTAAAAATTAATTTAAAAATAAATGGCTTCCATTTGCTGTATTCATTCATGTTTTACAAAGGGTTTAACCTGAGCTAGGCCTTACCACAATGATAATCATATCACAATCATGCAGGCGTAGTCTGATTTTTTATTTATTTTTTAACACACTGGTATCGGTATCGGTATCGGTACTCGGTATCGGCTGATACCCACAGCACAAGTATCGGAATCGGAATTGGGAGGGAAAAAAAATGGTATCGGTACATCTCTAGTCATAAAGACTGGAAAAGCGCTATGTAAGTACAGTCCATTTACCATTTACCATGTATATTTAAACCACAATTGTAAAAGAGAAGCTAATTACAGACATTGTGCTACAGGTCAGGGTTTAGCCATCATCTGAAGGTATGGTGTTTCATTCTTGGCCTTACAGACCTACATCAAGGTTTTGAACCTTATGTAAGTTACTAAAGGAAGCCAGTGAAGGGAGCATAAACACAGGGTGACAAGTAAGTGCTTGATGTGAATGCTTAAGCAGGATCATAGTATGCTCCTGAATTCTGGATTGGTTGAAGGGGTATGATTGCCTGCATAGCAATGCCATCAACTGTAGCATTTTAAAAGTCTCATCTTGAGATGACTAGCATCTGCACTAGCACCTGGGCCGAAACTTTGGGCAGATATGTTCAAACTCTCCTTCTGTAGTGACAGATGAACCCACATGAAGTCGCGTCAGTCACTACCTGATCTGAGAACAGTCAGGCGGTGATTGGTAGTTTTTGCTGAGTCTGCCAAAGAGGTGTCTAGGGGTGATTTGTGCGTCCGCAGTTTGTAATGGTAAACAACATATTGGATGTAAGACCACACAATAAAGCCTCACAAGTTAGCACACACCTGTCCTAACAGATGGACGGTGAGCTTCACAAAGATTGTATTCAGTACAGCGCTGTTATATTGGACTGCTTAATGTTGCACAGGTGGATCATTTATTGTGTCCACCCCCTGCAGGTTGACTGTAAAAGAAAAGGTTTCTAATGTATGTCTTGCTGAATTCTTTATAGGAACTTGATAGCAGCCACCCATTTTTAGGCATTTACTTTGACTCATAATAGCTGTCAAGGTTTATGATTCCATCTTCATCATTTTATAAAGATGTTTCATTGCCACATTTATTTTGCCATCATATTATCCACTTCCAAAGCCAACCAGTATTGACTGAGGTACCATTAAGCTGGAGTACAAGCAGAGAAGCCATGTTTATGACTGCACTGTAAAGCAAGCTATCTTTCATGTTAACTGCCTCTATTTCGAGCTCTTTAATGGCACTTAAGCACGTGTTGTATCAACACTGTGCCTTAATAGAAAAGGTTAATTCAATCGTTTTTCAACATTTTAAGCTAGTTTAAATGGGATGTCACATGAAATTATGCTTTAATTGGCCTTTTTCATATCTAAATTTTAGTCAGTCACATGTTCTCTTTTGAATCCTAATGTGTGATACTTTTGTTCTCTGATTCAGAAGGGGTTAGATCTATTATGAGACGGTTAAAAGAATGCTAATAAGCAGCACCAGACACAATGCCATTAGTTGTTGTACTTTATTAACATAAGCCAGTCATTTCTGTAATTTCTAAAGTCCCACAGGGGAGTGGTGATAAATGAAATGAAATGATCTGGCACAAAAGTTGTCATTTATGCTTTTTATACTGGAAATCCCGCTGCAGTGGTATCCTGTTAAATTCTGTTTGACTTCCATCTTTTTTAAATGTCTCTGTCCTCTGCTTTTCATTCTCAAAGACTATCCTCTTTTTTTTCTGCTATGCAAATTCTTCACACAGTTTTTCACAACAATATTTCCCTCTTCAGATCATTATCTGCATTCATGACAGTGTTGCTGCTAATTTTAAGTTGATAATAAGGTTTATATTTTAAGCTGCACGTGGGATGGGAAAAAAGTTACACTTAATTAGCTGATTATGGTGTGTGTGCTTTTGAAAATAAGATTCTTAATGGCAGCTTAAATGGTAAGAACAACCTGATTGGTATTATCTTGCTGTCATCTCTTTTAATTTATTTTTTGTAATACATGAGTTCCTTAATTTCATTACACATACACTAATAGTATGCAGGACTTGCTATTAGTCTTTAAACAGTACACCTTTCTATATTCCCTGGGATGTACTAATAGCATTTTCTGAAAAATGTTTCCAATTTAGACAATTTGAAAAAATCGAATGCACACTGAAAACAATGTTGCTATCTCCCGAGAGGTAGAATTGAATCAAATGTTAATAATATTATTCACTTAAAATGTTTTATTCAGTGGGAAAGTCAGGCTAAATTTCTTCTGGGGACTGTTGGGAGTTTAGAGGTTGTTTGAGGTATTTTAGAGATGATTGCATTGGATCAAATTGTAGAGTTTAAAGTGTGCTATTACATGACTATTCAACTGCAGTTTAAGAAAAGTGTGATTTTTGACTACATTTACCATATATAACTAAGTTTATGTCTTGAATGCAGTAACAACCCAGCACACCGGTATTACCTGGCAACTGATCCAGTATCTGGCCAGCTGTACGTGTCAGACACAAACTCCCGGAGGATCTACCGACCAAAAATCTTAACTGGCACCAAGGATCTGCAGTCGAATGCAGAGGTGGTGGCAGGAACTGGGGAACACTGTCTGCCCTTCGATGAGAACCATTGTGGTGATGGGGGCAAAGCTCCAGAGGCCTCTCTCACTGGACCCAAAGGTATCATTTAAAACTAATGAAGATGTTGTACTCAAATGAAGGGGTGGGATGCGATAGGTTTCTTGGTCAAGACAGGCAGCTGCTAAATTTAAATTTATGTGCACATTAGGCTCTGTGCCAAGTCTAGCCCTACTGATTTTCATGAATGAATTTAGGCTGTGGGTCATGTATAGAGGTTAATTAAGCAAGATCTTCAACTTGGAAAATAAAGGACCATTGTAAATTTAAGATGTGTATTTCTGCCGCATGTCATAAGAGTGTTGTTTTATTTTCCAGAAATATGATCTCAATTTAGTTTTGTATTCCAGTAAATATCTTTAAAATGTATACTTGACTTTGCTTGTGGCTTTGTTTCAAACAGCGCTTGTGAAGTAAAGTATCTGGGCCTTTAAAGGTTATACTGTACTAACAAGTACCCACAAGTCAATACCTGCTATGCACAACTTGTCTGCATTAAAAAACCTGTTTGTGCCATTTGTGCCTGGATTGCTCACTTTTCCTAAAATTCTTCAGGATTAAAAGGCTACTGTAAGATGAATTGTTTTGCGCTAGTTGTTGCCCGCTCTGAATGCCAACTGCAATAGCTCAGCTTCAGCTGGGTGATAAAGGCTTGAGTGGAGCGGCTCTAATGATGGAGTGGGTGGAAGCTGAGACCAGAGAAGAAAGAGCAGATGGCTCCATTTTTTTCGTCCTCTCAGACATTTGGTGAACTCTACTCAAATGTGACACTTTTCATCTGTCTGAGATTCTCAGACTGTCAAATAGCCAGCTCCCAAGGATACACTGTGAGCTCCCTCGGCTCGTCAATGTTTTAGCAGAAAGCAATCTTGAGCAGACCTAGCCACAGGTCAAACCAAACCACTAACCTTCCGTAGAAGCTTTTAAAGACTTCATTGGAAAATAAATCATACTCTGAAGGTAAAACTGAAGTTTAAGCTGATTCAGAATCTTCCACTATTGTGGCGACTCTGCTGTTTTCTGGTCAGTCATGTTCTAATAATTCACCACGCTGCTTGTTTTGGTCCACAGGTGGGTCATCAGCGCTTATTAGGATTATCACCCCTGTGCTTAGAATTACATCCAAAACCACAAGGTGTTAAAAATAGTGTGGAGAATGAAAAACAGTCCCCCTTCATGTGAGGTATGACTGAATTACCATAGACACCTGTCTCTAATAAGCAGCATGGTAACACGAAGAGTGATGTGAAGGCTGCCGTGGCCCGTTAATGTATTTTCCCAGTTTGGGACAAATGATTATTGCAACTCCACACTGGCTCGGCTGCAACTTACAACTCTGAGCTGACACTCAATCATTGAGACAATTTAGTCCACAGTTGTCACCATGGCAACTGCCTGTCTTTCACCCCTTTCATCTAAAATTGGCCAAAGCTGTCATTTCCACTCCCTCGCTCATTCATTTCTCAAATGGTGGACAGATCGTTGATGATTGCTGATGCCAAAAAATCTCCCAAACGCACCATTCATTGACACCCCCACCTCCTGCGGCCCTATTTTAGAGAGGAGGGTTACAAGACGTGGCAAGTGCATATATACCGTATGAATACAGCCTTTCCCACTTCTGCCTGAGAAATTATTTAATACCAGAAAAGCAGCCTGTGAATTATTGATGGCTGTGCTTTTTGCAGTGACCTGAATAATGGGAAGGCAAGCTTGACACATGTATCCACCGTGTTCTGTCCACTGAGTCATGCAAGCAGAGATGCCGCACATCTAACATGTTTTCCTGTTATCACGTTTTTTTTTTCTCCTTCTTTTTTCCTTTTTCTCCCTTCTTACCTGATGTCAACAGGCATCGCCGTGGACAAGAATGGTTTGATTTATTTCGTTGATGGCACAACGATCCGAAAGGTGGACCAGAACGGCATCATCTCCACTTTCCTTGGTTCCAACGACTTAACATCGGCTCGCCCTCTGACCTGTGACAACAGCATGGACATCAATCAGGTGACTTATACACTGAAGTGCCAGACAGCTATTAGCTCTGCCTCTGTAGACACACAGAGCATGTCACAGCGCCACCTTGTGCCCCTGCCCCCTCTGACCCTCCTTTTTCCTCACCCATGACTCATGACTGATATGCAGTTATATTATATAACATGTATATTTTATATACAGTAATACTCAATATATTACTCTTGTTGTGCAACTGTGAAAATATGACATGGATGAGGCATTTTTTTAAACATTTACCACAACATCTTCATTATTTTTATTAGTTCCAAAACTAACTCAATAAAACAGCTTTTTTGTGGCTCCCTCCGCCTGGAACCTTCTGCAATTAAATTTAAAATTACAAAAACAGGTCTTCTCCTGTGAATTTAAATAGTTAGTGCAGAGACTGTGTGCTCTTCTCTATTTCTTCTGTTCTGTCTGCCATTATTTTGGGGGATATTAGACATTGGCTATGCTATTCTACTGTATATGTGTTATCAGATCACATGAAGATTTTTAAAAAATATTGTTATTGACAGTTTTATTCATAGTTAGTGTTTAGTTTCTAACATGTTATTGCTGCCTAGCTCTGCCAAGAGGATTTTAGGGTTAAATATTGTAGGTGTCTACAAATAGAAATTTAACTGATGTGCAGTATATTATCCAGAGAAATTTGCAGTCATGCAAATAAGCAGATATTCCTAGAGCAACAACATTATAAAGTGCTTGGTGAGGAAACTGCACAGATGAAGAAATGTTTTTCTTCTTTCTTTTTTTTCTTCACAAGAGCATTTTTCTCTGAAAGTACAGGAGGTAAAAATATGTGCTGGGAGGAGGATGTGATTTAGGCAGCAAGTGGAGACATGAAGTGTTTATTGAAGAGATGGGTTTTCAGGTCACGGCAGATGATATGGAAGGAAGAATAATTACTCAGTGTGGGGGGCTTGTTTTGATGTGGCTGGAGTTGAATTAGTGTTTAGTGTTCCACTAGAAATTCTCAAGATTGAGGACACTTCACCATACATGATAATGAAGCAGCCTTCGGTAGAGAGTTGGTTGCACATAAAACCTTTTCGTTGGCAGTATCTGACGACGACTTGCTTTGTCCAACACAATTTACAATCTACCTGTAAGTGAGCTGACATAAAAGCCCTATCCTTACACAATAGGTTATAACATCACAATACCACCACACTTCCTCCAAAGTGGAAGTGTAGCTCCCTGTGTTGAAACATTAATATTCCCTCCTCATTCCCCTACTTTACAGTTTTGAAATCTAACTTTAGATGGATAATGAAGAAAATAAAAACAGAGGCTTTTATCATATGAAATGTGATGCATGCTTAGTATCTTCTGTGCTGTTTTGCACAGAAAGTGAATTTTAAGTGGATTGTGAATTAAATTGCTGTGAGAACAGGTTCTCCCACCTCTTTCTTGCATTCCCCAGACATAACACAGGGTTTTTTCAATTTTATTTGTTATGTTAGATAGTTCTTTAGTTTAGTTTTTTTTTTCTTTTTTTTTACCAACCAATCAGGAGATATCAACCAATCAGAAAGATACAGAACCCCCAAATTGCTCCCAATGGCTGCGCTGTTGCTGTGTGAGCATGTTTGTGAATTGTTGAGTGAGTATTAGAAACACTGCAAAGCGCTTTGGAGAAAAGGCGCTGTATTGCTTCTGATGAGCAGGTTGGCACTTTGCATGGCTGCCTCTGCAATCAGTGTATAAATGTTTGTGTGTGAATGGGTGGCATGTGTTATGCAGTCAGTGCTTTGAGTGGTTGCTAGAGTAAAAGAAGCACAATATAAATGAAGTCCATTTACCAATTTAGATTTTAATTTGATTTCTGATGTTCTAATGGAGATGAGCTTACAAAAGGAAAGAGACTGCAGAGTACAAGACTACAAACAAAACACTTCAAAAAGTAGATAGGAAAGACTGCAGCAGTCAAAACCAAATGACCCTGACAGATGATCTCACAAATGTTCCTGTGTCCTATCATAAAGTAAGATAATAATTAAGAAATGAGAGCTAGGGAGAAAATAATTGTGTTTATTTGCACCATAAAGACCTTGTAATGTAAACAGAGAGCAATCAGTGTTTGTGTGTACGTGTATTTGTATGTGTGTGGGTGATGAACATGGAAGGGGAATAACATAAGAGAACATGAAGACAAAGGATTAAGCTTGTCACTTTTTGCTAATTAACTAAGTCATTCGGTATGAGCCAATAGAGATGGTTTTGGCGAGACTATACGATCCTCAGGCATCCCAGCTAGAGAATTGGCTCAATGCAGTTTAACTAGTGGCAGCCTCAAAGGCAGCGTGCTTTATTATTAATCACCCTGTGGAAAAACACAATTCAGGAGCATTTTGACAGATTTAATGACACAATTATACATTTAAAGGCCAGGCGAATGCACTGTTACAAATATGCTTTTTATTTCGCTGACACATTTCTGACGAGCAGACTGTAATAGTTGGCATGGGTTATAGCTTTGGATTGTAATATGCACTAGCTATTTATCCATGACGTATTTAATACTGCTATCAGTTTCCTATGTACGGAACACTTTGTACGTATTTTTAATTTAATTTGATATACTTAATTGATCACTCAGTGGGGAGTCTCTCTCTCTCTCTCAGGTTGCAGCACCAGTCAGTACAGCACAAATGAAGCAGGAGGGTGTGAAGTGCAGGCTCAAGGTTATTTTGGCAGCTTTTCAAGAGCCTCAGAGCGGATAAGGCCCTGCTCCTTCACTGAGTTAGAATTTTTTTATTCAAACGTCACATTTTATCTTTGTCAAATAGTAGCGTGCAAAACTTATATGTTTAGAAAGGGAGAGAGGGCATATTGAAAAGTGATCTTAAAGGGAAACTTCATTATTTTTCAACCTAGGCCCTATTTCTCATTTTTTTGTTTCTAAGTGACAAATGGGGGACAACAGTTTTTGAAATTGGTTCAGTATTCAGTGCTGCAGCCGGTCTCAGCTAAATGGGCTGAAATGTAATCCGACAGGGGAAAAGTGCCCCATCAATGTATGTCCACTAAAAGTGTTTGTTTTCTGCGACTGACAGACTCAGACTGTTTAAGTGTCTGACAACATTATATAAAGTATTCCTGCAAATAAATAAAACATTTTTTTTTGCACTTTTCTTGATCTGGCCTGTTTGTTGTTGTGTCTAACCAAGTATTGCTTTAAGTCTTACCCTGAAATCTCGTGAGAGTTAAGTTTGTATCGAAATCCGCTGAATCAGCAGAGTTGGAGCGAGAGTGCCTGGAGGAGTTTGTTGTGTTGGAGTACAGACGATGCAGCTTAGTGTTATCTAAAAGATTTTCAAAGTCATGTCTGAATATTTAACTGATTTCAACAACTCAACTCTTGCAAGATTTGTGGAATTGATTAAACTCAATAACAAACAGACTGGATCAAGCTCAAGGTCCCCATTAGTCACCTAGACACAGAAAGATGGAGAAATAGAGTCCAGGTTGGAAAATACTTAAGTTTCCTTTTAACAGTCACTGTAGTCAAAATTATCATTTAAATTCATGTGTCAGCAGTAGAAGTTGAAGTCTGTAAGTAGTGCAGGGATCAAAACAACGTGAAGATAAGAGCTAATCTTAGAACCCAAAGATTCTATCGTCTCCTCCAGGCCCACTGAAATCATACATTTCAAATTTGACAAAGTAGTATAATAGGAAGAGAGACTACACTGCAACTAAAAGGTCACATTTGATCCTCACAAGACATCAACTAGATATTTTTCACCTTTTGAGGCAGACAGAAATCTCCTATGTGAAAACGCATTGTGTTGTGAGACAACTGGAACACAGTTCACCTTAAGTTGCTACATGACTACAGTGCAAATGTATCTGTACCTTCTTGAATTTCTTTTTTTAAATTTCAATTTTATTTATATAGTGCCAAATCACAAAAAAAGGTATTTCATGGCTGTTCTCTTTAATTTAATTTATTCATTTATGAATAAAGTATTTTCTGTGACATCACTGAATAGTTTTTTTTAGCCTGTTGATCCTTTACAATCCCAACCATACAACCATGGGGCATCTTTTAAGGTGGCCCAGGAACCCAGTCAGTCAGAAAAGAGGACTGGTAGAAATGGGCGTTTATTTAAATCAACTGGGTCATGGATTCTTCTGATTAAACTACTGAAAATATGTTTATATCACATTTATAATAATGTTGTTGTGAAAAAGTAATGTAACAATGTTTTGTATTTCAGGTGATTCTGGAGTGGCCCACAGACCTGGCAGTTAGCCCCATGGACAACTCACTCTATGTCCTGGACAACAATATAGTGCTGCGCATCACAGAGAACGGTCAAGTGAGTATTGCAGCTGGCCGTCCAATCCATTGCCCCTTAGCAGGACTGGAGCGTGGTGTGGCTGGTGGTCAAAGGGCGCAGTTAACTCCTTTAGAATCTGCTGTTTCCATTACAATATCTTTCCATGGGGCCATCTACATAGCTGAGACAGATGAGAGAAAGATGAGCAGGATCCGGAAGGTTTCTGTGGATGGCGAGATAACGCATTTGGCTGGGTCTCCCTCTGACTGTGATTGCAAGAATGATGCCAACTGTGACTGTTACCAGACAGGGGACGGCTATGCCAAAGATGCGAGGCTCAATGCTCCATCTTCCTTAGTGGCAGCTCCAGATGGAACACTCTACGTGGCAGACCTGGGCAACATCCGCATCCGGGCCATCTCTAGAAATGGGCCAACTTTGACTTCCAGCGTCAGTACATATGAGGTGGCTTCCCCTGATGCCCAGGAGCTGTATATGTTTGACAGCAATGGCACCCACCAACACACTGCAAGCCTGCTCACTGGCGACTTGAAATACACTTTCAGCTACAGCACGGAGAATGACATCACAGCTGTTACTGACAGTAGTGGAAACACCCTGAGAATACGCAGGGACCCAAACCGCATGCCGGTGCGTATTGTCGCCCCTGACAACCAGGTGATCTGGCTCACCATGGGCACCAATGGTGGTCTGAAAACTCTTACAGCACAGGGCCAAGAGCTGGTGCTTCTTACTTATCATGGTAACAACGGCCTTCTGGCGACGAAGACATCAGAGATTGGCTGGACAACTTTCTTTGAGTAAGTATAATGGAGATTGGCAAGATTATTCTGTGGACATCTTTTTATCACTTGCTAAAGTCAGACTAATTTAGGTAGCAATTAATTTAGGACTTATGCATCTGGAACCTGCCCATGATACAAATTAAACCCACCTCCTACTTTCTGCATGCTAATACAAGTTATGTAAACAAATTCCCTTCGCATTCTGGGAGATAAAATATTGCCTGCTTCTCACAGATGAGGATGATATATTAACAGGCGTACAGTTCTATGATTTATTAAAGGAAACTTTGTTTGAGTTTGTCACCCGCTGCTACAGTTTGACACTAATATTAATATTAATTTTTTATCTTAAACTATACAATCTCAAGTTATGAGGTGCAAAGACAAACAAGTTTTCTAAGTGTGTACTTGTATGTGCATAACCCTGTGTTAATCCATGTCTCATAGCTCAGTACAAGTTTATTCTATAATTGGTAACCGCACTTACCTGCAAATTGCTTTAGGGTGCACATTTAATTGAAGCCTAATTATAAAATTTGCCTCAGATCTGTAAAATAGCCTAGTTACACTTTAATACCTTAATATCCATTAAGGGTACCACTTTTGACTTTTTAAACTTGACTAAACCATGTGTAGTAGTTAGATGTTGTAGATAGCAGACGGCGCAACAGAAATGTTGGTTAACAAAAGCATGTTATGTTAGTATGTAAGGATAAAGTAAAGTTGAGCAAAAGTACCAACTAATGATTATATTTCATCATAATAAGCTGCCTGGACTCTATCAGAATGACACTTTTTATTTTTGAAGCACAGCCTCAGTGATTGAATTTCTCTCCCCTGTGTAATTCGCTGTCATGTCACATTATGCCATGAATGATATCCTCACTATAACTAAAAAAGCAAAGCATTCACTTGAGATTATAATGACACATCAATCATCCAAATAATTGAATTCATTACAAGTCTGTGTATTTTTTGTATTTTTTATATATATAAAACCCATGGCTGAAAAGACGTCATTTACCCACATCAAATATTTGGATTGTGCCTCTGCTTGATAGAGATGTCCCATCACTTATGCCATGATAATTGAAAATGGAAGGAAAAAAAACAGAAATATGACATTTTAATTACAATAAAGTCGATGGTCTTACTCAACGAGAATAAAGGATCTGATAATTGAATGCACTGTGCCACTGAGAGCCCTCATACATATCACGGCTTTGTCATTTGATGTTCTTTTTGTCCAACAGCTATGACAGTGAAGGACGGCTAATGAATGTGACGTTCCCCACTGGAATGGTGAATAACTTGTACACAGACATATACAGCGCTTTGACAGTGGACATTGAAAGCTCCCTGACAGAGGAGGAAATCAGCATCACCACGAATACCTCAACCATTCGTGCCTTCTACACTCTGGCTCAGGGTAAGGCCACGCCGCTTATCTTCCCAACTCAGGCAGCTATTTTGTGAGTGGTTATTTGTCATTGTTTCAGGGGTCACCGGGGCAATGTTGAGTAAGCTTAAGTCATGTATCATTACAGCTCAGAGCGTCTGACAGATGACAGTGTAAATGATTACTCTCTCAGTGTGTGGGTATGGAGTGTCAGGGAGACACATCAGCCTTGTGTCTATATGCTTTCTACTCTCCGTATAGCCAGATAGTCAAGTTATTTCAGTGCATCATTTATATTCTTTTTTTTTTTAATGTGGAAATTGTCTATTTTAAAATACTAAGTACTTTAAGCATAATCAAGTTCAACCAATAATTACTTCAGGTGACTGTCAATAACATTATTTGTGGCATGTATTACCTATTCCTCTCCTCTAAGTTTCACTGTTTGTTCACTATCAACAGACCAATGTAGAAGTAGCTATCAAGTGGGTTTTGACAACTCGCTGCGGATTACTTATGCCAATGGGATGGACACCCACTACCAGACAGAGCCCCACATCCTGGCAGGTGCTGCCAACCCAACTGTAGCCAGACGCAACATGAGCTTGCCAGGGGAGAGTGGGCAAAACTTGGTTGAGTGGCGCTTCCGCAAAGAACAAGCCAGAGGGAAAGTTATTGTATTTGGACGCAAGCTTAGGGTATGTTGGATTTTTTCCCCTTCTTCCTCTTCTTCTTCTTGTTTCTTGTGTATATGAATAATCTGTGTCCCATACATATAAAAAATATCTGTGACCTTACCCAGCTCAGTGATAAAAAAGAACACAGCAGTGATAGTATTAAGGTTAGGGATTTGATAACCCACCCAAGACACCTGTGCTAAAAATCAGTCTGCCTCAAAAAATGACAGATGTTATTTGATATCTGTGGCTGTGTCACTGTCCTTAATATAACCTTGCAAAAATGTTTCTGCAGTTCTTTTTCCATTGTAATTTATGGGACACATCAACCTTTAGTTCCAGACATGAAGGCTTATCAGTATTCTATTACTGCACATAAGTCCACCTCTTCTTATTTCTCCTTCTCAGAATCTTAGACTCTCAGATGTATGATTTACAGTACTTCATGAACTTAACTTGGGTGGTTACTTTGCCTCACGGTAGTTTTCGTCTCCACTAAATTTAGGAGGTTGCGATTTAAGTGTACCTTAACAATCACCAGAGTGTCTCTCAGTTTAATGAGCCTTGGGAAGGGGGTGTTAATCTCTGTGACAACTGTAGTGAAAATCTTCCTGAATACAGTTTAAAGAGCTAGCCAGACAAAGAATATGTGAACTGATATCAAAATCAATAATTCCTTCTGGATATTGTACTATTGTGTAATATATGTTCATGGATTCTATTCATTATTTTTTAGTGTTATCCAATTATTATTATCACTAGTAGTAGATGTATTAGTAGTTGTCGTTTTTTTGTCTTACACCTTCTTAAATCATATTCTTCCCACAGGTAAATGGAAGGAACATTCTTTCAGTCGATTATGATCGCACCCTGAGGACAGAGAAGATTTATGATGACCACAGGAAGTTCCTCTTAAAGATTATATACGACACAGCAGGCCACCCAGTGCTCTGGATGCCCAGCAGTAAGCTGCTGCCGGTAAATGTGAGCCGTACTAGCAGCGGACAAATCAGTGCCCTACAGAGAGGTCCCACCACTGAGAAACTCGAGTATGATAGCCAAGGCCGACTGGTATCCAGGGTGTTTGCTGATGGGAAGATATGGAGTTACACCTACCTGGAGCAGGTGAGAAAATAACGTAACCAGAGGGAGCAATATGTAAGATATATTGTACTGCAGGGTAGTCATTATGGCTACAGGATGAATCAAGACCCTGACATGAAGCAGAGGTCACCCTGGAGATGCTTATTTCCCAATAATGACCAGCTCCATGTGCATAATTCTGCTTATTACAAAGGCACTAAGTAAACATAGTAATCATTTTACAATAACTGCACATTCATAATCTGTCAGGGTTAACCAAATAATCAGGCGCAAAATTGTTTGAACAGGGGGGATATTGACCATCTCTGCCACAGTGACATATTTCTTGCTTTGTCCTCAAAAATGTGTCTTTGATGACGGTAATCTCAGCTCTGTTTGCTTAACTGACTAAAAAATGTATCACAGAAATATATAAAGTACATGTGTAATAGAACTATAGACTCTTGAAATCATATGTAAATATTTGGACAGATTTAAGACTAACACTGTTAAGTACAGCTGCATGAAATCTTGGATTACGTATTTTGTTTGTAAGTCGCTGTATGATTTAACATGGACCATATGGAAATTGGCTTTGGTAACATTTGTATTTAATATTGTATATGGTACCTTACAAATTTATAAAGAAAAAAACAAATAGCTAAAACCTTCAAGGACTGGACATTAACGACTGTTTCCACCAACATTTGTAAATCTTTTTAGTCTCAGCAGCCAGAGAGAAGGACAAATTGAATGACTGAGTAAAAACAGAGACAACACACTGGGCAACTGACAGGCTATTCAATTAAATTCTATTTATAAAGCACCAAATCAGAACACAAGATATCTCAAGGCACTTTCACATAGAGCAGCTATACTGTGCTCTTTATTTTACAGATACCCAACATTTCCCCATGAGAAAGCATTTTGCAATAGCAGCAAGTAACTGACTTTGATATTATTTGAAAATTATATAAATTTACCTCATTGCTAGCTAACTAAGACAACACTGGCAAATATATGGATCGACTAAATACCATTTTTGGTCTGAAATGAATGCTCTTCCAGCGTGTTAGACAACAAAAGGACATTGTGCTGCTGTAATACTTTCTCCATCTCTTCTACATAAATATTCTCTAGTTGTTTTGCAGAGTGTAGTTAAGACTGTACAGCGAAACAAACAAACAAAAACAAAAAAACCTGCAGTGATTTCTTCCTTCATGCCTTCATCCTTTCATTGCGTGACCTGCAGACACCATGTCAACACTCTGACATAAGGAACACAGAGAGCTCAGGGAGCACAGGGAACCTCAATATAGCTACGGATGAGTGAGCATGACATTTTATAACAGAAAGGGTGGTGAACCTTTGCAAGACTGCCTACACTCCGAACTGCATACATTGTAAATTAATTAAACTAGTCTTTGTGGGTATGAGGAATTAAAAGTAAATATTTCTTATGTCTGACTCATGTGTATGCAGACCGTACTTGATAATTGTTAACAGCTTAACGTTTTTGAAAGAACATCAGCATGACTGATGTATTGTATAGTGTTGGACATCAATATATCATTTTCAAAGCACTTCTTATTGTGCTGCCTTACAATAGTGATAGGAGGCACAAGCAAGTGCATTTTTCATATTCCCTGTTTCTCCCTTTACCAAGACAGGAAATGTCTACTCAGTCAGCCTGCACTCACCCTGCTTGGAATTACAAAAATATTATGCATTAAAAATCATGCAACTCAAGAAAACACTTGCTGTTTTGCTCTTTTCCCCACAGTCCATGGTTCTCCTGCTCCATAGTCAGCGTCAGTACATATTTGATTTCGACTCCCTGGATCGGCTTTCTGCTGTCACCATGCCAAGCGTAGCCCGCTACACCATGCAGACTATTCGTTCGGTGGGTTACTACAGGAACCTTTACCACCCCCCGGAGAGCAACGCCTCGGTAGCTGTGGACTACAGCGAAGACGGCCTCCTGCTGAGAGTATCTCACCTCGGCACAGGCCGCAGGGTCCTGTACAGGTATCGCCGGCAGAACAAACTGTCAGAGATCCTGTATGACAGCACGAGGGTCAGCTTCACCTATGACGAGACAGCAGGGGTGCTGAAGACCGTCAACCTGCAGAATGAAGGCTTCATCTGCACCATCCGTTATCGCCAAGTGGGTCCCCTTGTGGACCGCCAGATTTTCCGCTTCAGTGAGGATGGCATGGTCAATGCACGCTTTGATTACACTTATGACAGTAGCTTGCGTGTCACCAGCGTGCAAGGTGTCATCAATGAAACACCACTACCAATTGACCTATACCAGTTTGATGACATCTCAGGAAAAATTGAGCAATTTGGAAAGTTCGGGGTGATCTATTATGATATAAATCAGATCATATCCACTGCAGTCATGACTTACACGAAACACTTTGATGCACATGGACGCATTAAGGAGATTCAGTATGAGATATTTCGCTCACTCATGTACTGGATCACTTTCCAGTATGACGATGTTGGCAGAGTCACCAAGCGAGAGATCAAGATTGGCCCCTTTGCCAACACCACCAAGTACAGCTATGAGTATGACGTGGATGGCCAGCTCCAGACTGTATACTTGAACGACAAAGTGATGTGGCGCTATACATATGATCTTAATGGAAATCTGCACCTGCTGAATGCAGGAAACAGTGCCAGACTTCTTCCTTTGCGCTATGACTTAAGAGACCGTATAACTCGTCTTGGAGACATCCAATACAGAATGGACGAAGATGGTTTCCTCCGTCAGAGGGGAGCAGAAATCTTTGAGTACAACTCCAAAGGACTCTTGGTGCGGGTATACAGCAAGAGCAGTGGCTGGACAATTCAGTATCGTTATGATGGACTCGGTCGCAGAGTGTCCACCAAGACGAGCTTAGGCCAACACCTGCAGTACTTTTATGCAGACCTGAGCTACCCGGCCAGGATTACACATGTATACAACCACTCCAGTTCAGAGATCACCTCCTTCTATTATGACCTCCAAGGCCACCTGTTTGCTATGGAGATAAGCAGCGGGGAGGAGTTCTACATCGCCTGTGATAACACTGGGACACCCCTGGCTATCTTCACCAGCAACGGCCTCCTGGTCAAACAGCTTCAATACACGGCATATGGTGAAATCTATTTTGACTCAAACCCAGACTTTCAGCTTGTGCTCGGGTTTCATGGAGGACTATACGACCCCCTTACTAAACTGCTGCACTTTGGGGAGAAGGATTACGATATCATGTCTGGGAGGTGGACTGTTCCAGATGTCTCTACTTGGAAAAATGTTGGCAAAGAACCAGCACCGTTTAACTTATATATGTTCAGAAATAACAACCCCATCAGCAAAGTACATGAAGTCAGGGAATATGTTGCAGGTAAGACACTTTGCAGTGAAAGCTGCTGCTACTATTGATAATGAATATTAGCGATTATAGATAACAATTACTTTGATAATGCATTATTATGCCACATATTTTCTTCATAAATATTTTGTTCATAAATTGCCAGGAAATAGTGTAAAATGCCATACAATTTTGAAGAGCCATGGGTGGTATTTCCACGTCTTGTTTTATCTTCTTACTTTGAATTAAAAAACATTTAAATTATTGTGTTCAGTATTCAGGGAATTATCACAAAATCTACAATTTGAAATGTATTTGACTCAATATACATCATACACACATTTTAACTTTAATTTGTCTTTGATTTATTTTTCTTTTACAGATGTGAACAGCTGGCTTGTAACCTTTGGCTTTCATCTTCACAACACCATTCCTGGTTTTCCAGTTCCAAAGTTTGACTTAAGCATGCCATCTTTTGAACTGAGGAAGAGTCAGCTCTGGGATGATCTGCCGGTTGGTTAAATTAATATCTGTCGTGCATATCGAATACAAGATGACTAAATAGCAAAAAAGCAACTATTATACTCCAGCTAACAGACAATAATCTTTTGATAGTGCAAGGAATCAGACAACAAAAAATCACTTTTTTTGTTTTTTCCATTGTTTTCCTTTTGAAGTAGAATTTTAAAGCCTCCATCTCTTAATTGGATTGTTTTGCATTTCATAGAGTATCAGTTTTAATTGGGCCATATTTGCATAATAATACACATAATAAGTAACTTTCTTTTGTATTATTGCTTCAGTTGAACACATTTTAACACTGTCTAACTTCATACGTAATATTGTGGTATCGCTACTGTTAAAACAATGTTTTGAAGCCATTTATGCTAGGCCTCCTTGGTCTAAGGCCATTACAAAAAACGTGTTGCTGTAAAATTGTCGTGGGGGATTTATCTACTTTTGGGTTGAGAACACAGCTCGAAAACACCATTATCTTAGGCGGGGATGAAAAACTCTGTGAAGCAGAGCAGTAGCTGGTTGTAAATGGCCTGGAGAGCCAGGTTCTGCCATGTTCAGGCGTTAACGTTTCACTGCACTTTTCCTACAGTCCATCTCTGGGGTCCAGCAAGAAGTAACCAGACAAGCACATTCTCTCTTGTCATTCGAGCGGCTGCCAGAGGTCCATCTCAGTCGAGGTCGCAGAGGTGAAAAGTCTTGGCTGTGGTTCTCGGCGGCCATGTCTCCCATTGGACGGGCTGTTATGTTCGCCATCTACAAGGGTAGCGTCCACACTCACACACTCAATGTGGCCAGTGAGGACTGTATCAAAGTTGCAACAATCCTCAACAATGCCTTTTACTTGGAAGACCTCCACTTCACCATAGAAGGGCGGGACACACACTACTTTGTCAAACCGGGCCTTCCAGATGCCGACCTTGCTGCGTTGCACCTCACTAGTGGACACAAAACCTTGGAGAACGGTGTGAATGTGACTGTTTCCCAGTCCACCACAGTCATGGATAGTCGGACACGCCGTTTTGCAGATGTGGAGATTCGTGCTGGTGCTCTGGCTCTTCATATTCGCTATGGATCCACAGTGGATGAGGAGAAAGCGCGGGTTGTTGAACTTGCTCGTCAGCGTGCCCTGGCGGGTGCGTGGGCAAGGGAACAGCAGCGTGTGCGTGATGGTGAGGAGGGGGTCCGTCCATGGACAGAAGGGGAGAAGAGGCAGCTTCTGAGTAGTGGAAAGGTTTTGGGGTATGATGGATACTACGTGCTTTCTATTGAGCAGTACCCGGAATTAGCAGACAGTGCTAATAACATACACTTTCTGCGGCAAAGTGAAATCGGGAAGAGGTAACAATACGAGGTGCATTTTCTGCCAAAGAGACTTAGTTTTGGTAGAGACGTACTAGTGGACAAAATGACAAGCAACTGTAATCAAAAGGTTGCTGATATGTACCCCGAGTGTTGATGTGTTTTTGTAAGAAAAAACAATGAAAAGAAGAAAAAAATACAAAAGGGTCAAAAGCAATGCTGTGCATTGTGACCTAGGGACTACAGAGTAAATGTATAATTACACCAAGCCTTAACATGGCAATTACAGGTCAGTTCCTCTGTAGCACAAGCCTTTTGGACTCTGGACTCTGAAGCAGAGGAATAGTAGTGTTTTTGAGGAAACAGTGAACTCATTTAGGTGTTTCATGTTTGTTTTCATCAAGAAAAGTCTGGCTTAACAGAACGTATTAAAAGAGCAAAGGAATTGTTTACATTATGCATATCTGCACTTCTCTAGAAGTATGGGCCTCATGAGTTCACACTCCTAGAGCATGCAGTGTACTTGAGCAAATGTTTGTTTTTAAAATCAGACTTCTGAAGTTAGACATATCCTCACAAAACAACCACTATGTATACAAGATTTAGCACTGTAAACATCAAAACATCAAAATGTCTTATTCTCTTTGAGATGCTTTGAAACAGAAAAAAAGAAACGGTTTCCATGTTTAAATACCCAATATTCATTGTGAAAAAAAAGACAGTAAAAGTATGAAGAACTCTGTCGGGGGGGGAAAGGCACAGGCGTGTCTTGGATAGCACAGGGACACCATGTTTTGTAAATTATGCAAGAGTTTTATGGCGTTTTTTAAATGAAACTGAATAAATGTCTGTACTAGTCATATTAAGAATAATTTATGTTGTGTTTATACATAAATAAAGTCCAGCTGATTTTGATTTTTTAATTTTCTTTAATTTTTCAGACATGCATTTTTTTTTAATGTTATGTTCCTCCTAATATGGCTAATATGGGGCTTCTTCACAATGCTCTGTTTAAGTGAGAAGTAAATAACAAACATGTGCATGTAGTGACAAGTATTTACAAGTGGTGATGTATCTATAACATGCAGTCAACTATTATTTCCACTAAATTTAATGTTTATCGGGCATAATGCCTTTTGACCTGGCTTCTGTCCAATGAATATTTCATCAACACAAATATTTTATGAACCCATCTCACATAAACAAGGTTACAGTGGATCCAAATATAGATCACGTCCATGTTCTCGGTAGGTATAATTTTTTTTGAATGTTAAATGCACTCATGGATTAAAATGATATTGGGGTTCTTTTTGGTGTGTTGTTTTTTTAAGAATTAGATAAAGTTTTTTTTGTTTTCATCTGATAAATCAACTGTTCAGTTTTTGAGCAGCAGGCTACTCACCCATAGATATCATCAACGCTTCAATATAGTTATCTACGCATAGCCTAAGTGTAAAGAAATATCAAAATCACAAATTACATTAATGATTAAAAAAAAGCTACAAAGCCAGAGAATACAAATGCAGCATTACTTTTGAAGTTAGAATGAATTAAATTGTAGCAGAATAAATTTTAAAATGCATCTAACCTGAAATGTCAAACTGAAACCATATTCTACTTAATCAGCACCATAATCATAAAGTATTTAGATGCACATTTACAATATACGTCAACATTTGATAGCCTCATTTTTAAAACTTGAATTTGGGTTGTGATCAGCTTTCCCACACTCATGTTAACAGTTATGCATCAAAGTGCAGAGGAGTTCTGATGACTGAATGCATAATTTTGAAAACAAGCCTTTCATATGAAAGTGATTTCTTTTTCATAAACTTCAAACAGCATTTCAAATCCAATGGGAGCTGAATATTCTTGCTCAAAGGTTGTTTTATGCTGTTGTGTTTGACCTCCTCTCTGCCTCTCCAGCATCTCACAGATTCTTTATATGATTTCTGAAATTTTAAAATGTTTTATGACATATAGAGTTCAACCGAGCTGCATCTCAAATACATGCCTTCAAAGTTCTCATCAGACTCCCTTAGGGTATGCCACCGCCCTCAAAATCAACCTATAAGGAAATGTCTTAATAAGATCCCCTGTGAGCCATTGTCTTATGCTCCTTCTCACTAAAATTACAGTGAACTTCTACAAACCCCTATTTGTTTTGAAACACCCATACAAAGAGTTTCAAACCCCACTAATCCCCTACTGAAAAAATATTCAAAAACAAACCGAGCTCTGACTATTATGAAACATTCAAATTCCGCCTCCTCTTAAAAGTTCTCTGATGCTCCCTAGTGGTGCAAAGTGCATAGTTCAGAAAGTCATCCAGCCAACTGTCTAACTACAGATCATATTGTAGTGCACTTATTATAACAGCAGCCCATGTTGTATTGTTACAGTGCTCAGAAAATATATTTTCCTTTCAGTTCTAAAATCAAATTGTGTGGAGGTTGGTGAGCCAGATATTAAGAACAAAAGACCAAAACTCGCTTCTGGACACTCCAGGTTAATTTAGACAAGAAACATCAAATGGAATAGCGATATTAAAATGATCCACAGTGCTACTGCAGTATCACACTGTGACCACAGTAGGCACTGCTAAAGCAACAGTGCGGCATACCACGATGCACTGTAACTAGATCTACTTCAAAGGCTTATATAAAAGAGATGGCACGACTTTGCAAGAACATCAAAGACCCAAACGCATCGTGCAATAACCACATCAGAGCAATGGAAAAAATGAGGCATATTTTATAATTCAATCGATCCTCATTTTATGCATAACACAAAAGGTGGCCATATGTAATTCATACTACTGGACATGGAATAATCTATATACGCCAGCATTAAGCCCCCATAACAACTGAAACCATCAAAAGGAAGCAATGCATTGTATATGGTGCTTGAATTTGACATGATTTAAGTGGTTGATTTTGACCTTTGGTGCACCACAGTGACTGCATGACAAAATGGTTCTTATCGAAGTGAAACCTTACCTGAATTTTCATCCATACAAATTCATATCTGGTGGATTTTGGGATTTAGAAAACAAGATTTGACTCAAATGATTTTTAAAGCAGGCCTACTCAAATTCAAGACGGTGTAACATAGAGCTGAGAATAACAGAAAGCTATAATAATGTAAAGTGAAGTTGAATTTATGGTAGTAATACTACAATCATTCATGTTATATTGAATGTGCAACCAAGTGCATCAAAGGAGCTGATTAGATCATTATGAACACATGAAATAGTCAACAGATTGAGCTCTCTAATGAGCTTCTAGTAAATAGAATAGCAGCGTGTACTGTAGCTGACTGCTTCACCAAGGGCATCGCACATTTTAAATCTAAAATGTACATTTCACTCCTCTGATGGTATACATTACAAGTAATATCTTATATATTTGTAAAACTCACCTGAGTTAATTTCCCTCCATGAATTATATAATTATATATCATCTTTTTCTGCCAGCCAGCGTCAATAGATTTTCACAAGCACACAAGGTGATAGTGCTCATTACAGCTTTGACGTACCTTCAGCTGAGAACCTGTGGACTAACGCTCTCTTTGGTACAAATATCTGCAGGATCTGTAGAGATAGATTTAATTTTAGAGGTGTAACACAAAGCCAAAATTAATCTCAATTCATTAGAACAATTTTCTTGCAAGATTTACAAACTACATACATAATACATTTAACGGGGGCAGAGTTATAGAAGAGAAAAAAAAAGGGGGAAAAAATCTCAAATTATATCAGATCATTACATAGATAAAATATATTTCAAATGTCAAACAATGCATACAATTTCCAAAAGTTCAGTTATGTTTTAATGCTGTTCAGTTTTGGAACTAAAAACATTTGCAAATTGTGACAATAAGAGAAAAAGGACGGGGATCATTGAACTACAAATGATAAATGATTAATATTTTTGTTATATTTCAACAACAAAGTATGAACCATGGAAATCCAGAGGGGCTAACAGGTTTTATTTTCTTCCAATCACAGAATTAATATTTCATGATTTTAATATAAAAAGCTTTGTTGGTGGTCAAATGTTGTGATCACACAGTTACAAAATTGTTTGTCCTGACATAATAACCTAATCTGCCTGTAATCTGATTGTTTCACTCTCATTGACATTATGTTATTTTAGCTTTGTGTCATTGCAAATAAAAAAAGATCCATGTAATATTGTAATTCTCCTAAATGATAATATATAAGCAGTTAGTTTCACCCTAGGTAGAGTCATTATGATGTTTCCACAATATTTCTGTAATATAGGTATTTATAGTTAGCCTGCAATATAGCAACTTCACAATAAACATTAAAAGTAATTAATGTCATTATATGTATTATATCTCATTACATCATAAGCTCAAAAAAAACTGTTATATAATATCTATTGATTTAATGCTCCCACTAAGACAGGGTTAGTTTAAGTTGCCATGGTAATCTTTCAAAAACAAGAAACTTTATGTACTACTATTATCATCATTATTATTATTATTATTATTATTATCATCATCATTATTATTATTATTATCATTATTATTATTATTATCAGCATTGTTATAATTGTTAATGTGTGTTTTGTATGTTTTGTCTTGCCAGGTATTGCATCACTTTTATGATAAATACATTTTATGTATTTTGAGGACTATTTCTAAAGCTCTTAATGTGATGGTTTGTATGTATAGGAAATCCCAAACTACACTGAGAAAGGCTGACAAACACACATTGCAGGAAACTATATTTGCTCTTTGGTTTAAGGTCAAAGGCTTAGAAAGAAAACAGTTTCATTGGCATTTTACGTAGCAGTAAGTCATGTTGAACAAAAGGCCATATCCCTGCTTTCCTTTAATCAGTTACTCACTCAGACCTTGAAGTTAATGTGTCATGACACGTGCGTCCTATCACTGAGAAGGACAGGTCTGTTAAAGATTCTCTGCATTACGCTGACGGGTTCGTCTCATCTCAAGCATCTCATCCACCGTGTCCCCCTCTCTCTCGCTAGCATCCCATTCATCCCGGCTAAATGGGAACAAGAACAAAGCATTTTGGGGGCTGCCTCTGCTGTTGCTCAATCTGCAGGCTCATATTGCTCGGCTTGTAGCATGTCCCAATTCAGAAATATATGCTTGTTATCATCCCTCTGATCTTCTGAGGACAGTTGCACAGGCTGATGGAACTTTACTTGAGAAGTCTACAAAGGGCGCGGGTAAAAAAAAAAAAGGGGAGCTAATGATGTTGGAGAGATTTAGAGAGAGTGGATTTTGGAGTCTGAGTTGAACTGGGTTAACTGTCGTTTAAAAAGAGCTTCACTTGTGATTGACAGTTGATTGTTGTGGTGTGGTTTGAGTAGTAGGGAGGGACAAGACTAGCATCACCCACTGCCAACCACTATGGCATACTGGGAATGAAAACAAAACCAATATTTCCCATGAGCTGTGTATAAGAACTGAATACACCTAACAAGAGTGCCAAACGAGCTTTGGATGGTCATCCTCTCCAGCTGTACAGGTACTGTATGCATTTCTGGCATTTACAGTTCACAGAAAGAAACACAAACATAACCATGTGTACTTTCTTTAGGAACACAGTCTGAAAACACATGTATAATCCACACTCCCACAAAAACCTTGAAACCACACTTCTCAAATGTTGCTCACTGAGGTGAATAAAACATTAACTTAATTGCAAATATTTACAAATGAGTCCAATGACCCGAAGAGCACCATGAAAGGATTGGAAAAGGTTAATGCAGATGGACTCCTCCAGCTTGCGTTTATGACTCTTTGTTTATGCTCTTGTGATAGGTAATACTGTCATGTGAAGATTTCTTACTTGAAATCATGCATCGTTAATGTAATATACATGGAGTCTATTTAACTGACAGTTTTTCTTTGAGCACTTTAGATGATGAGTTTTAGTATAATTAGAAATAAAAAAAAACAAACCCTACATATATTTTCTGCTTAGAGAAATGTATTCTTAATGTAGATTTTTTAAAAAGTGAGTTATTGTTTAGGGAACTTTCAGGGTAAAATATATATTTAAAAAAATGATGTAGCAGCATGACTATGTGATGCTAAAATACTGTACACACCATTCCTCTCAGTCAGACACTTATATAACAATGTTCACTATTTGTAGCCCTGAGAGTAAACACTGGAGATGTCCTGTGACCAGAACAGCAATGTCCACAGAGAACTTTCCTGAAAACCTTAATCAATACAGTTTATATCTTATTTGTTCAGATCGGTATTAGTGAGCGACAATTATGTATTTAAAATCTTCTCACACTGAGGATATTAAATATTCCTGTTTTAAAATGATTTGATAAAGAAGTGGTGTGTACGTGTGACTTGTTGTTACAATTTGGATCGGATCCTGTGACCGTTCTTTTAGCAGGTCAAGCAAAGTCCAGCAGGTGGGCCCAGTTCAAGGTAAATAGCTCCACGGGGCAAATAAGAGGCGGGCCGGATGGTGACCGTATCCTCATGAGTGATTGGACGAGGTGAATCTTTAAAAATCTGGATTGTGTTGAAGGCAAATTTAGTAAACAATAGTCGAGGAAGAAGAACACATCTTTGCTGCAACTGATTTTGACAAGTCATGAGTGGATGTCCGTACTTTGAGAAGAGGCATTTGTACGTTTTCATTCTTATTGCACTCAAGGAATTTAGCTGTTTTATTTTTTTAATTTGCTTTTAATCTTTTGTAACAACCTTCTAACATTTGTATTATTTTAAAGGCTCAACATGATTTGATTGTGTTAATGGGGGAAACGACAGGTAACTAAAGGCCTTTCTTTACACTGCAGGTTATTCAAAAACAAGCCTCCCAAAACAGAAGATGATGAAGATACCTCTCAGGCAGGGGTTAACAAGGCCAGTAAAGGAGGTATTATCTATGGAGACTACCTGCAGGTAGGCAAATACCACCAATTATACATGTCTGTCTTTGTATGTGACTTTTTAATGAAAGTACCGGGATTTGTTGTTTGGGGTTTTTTTTTTTAAATTTGATTTCAATTTAAGTGTTTCATTTCTTTCAAATCCTCAGCTCGATAAAATAGTCGAAGCTCAAGTACTACAGAGTGAACTGAAGGGTAATAAGATCCATGACGAGCACCTTTTCATCGTCACCCATCAAGGTAATACTAGGTTTGAAGTGTTAAATAGGTATTTCTTGTCTTGTCTCACAGAAACAAAACTGTTGCTTTAGTCTTGTATTAAATATTTAACAGCATTTCGATTTTTAGATCCTTTAATTAAAAATATATTTTTTTAAATGTTTAATCATAGAAGTTATTTTTTTTCTTTCTTTTTGTTTGTTTGTTTTTTTGCATTCCAGGGGAGACATTTTTCTTATTAAAAGAGAACAATAATAATAATAATAATAATAATAATAATAATAATAATAATAATAGTAGTTAATTTCTATCAAAAAGTTATATTTTTTACTTTAAAATTTATAATGCCAAACCTATTGAAGTGAGCATTTTTGCAGTGTAATAAACACTGACTGCTTGCTTAGCTATTTGTATACTTTGTACTATAACACTATATAATTGTGTATGATGCTAAAATGTTTGTGTTTTATTTCAGCCTATGAACTGTGGTTCAAACAGATCTTGTTTGAACTTGATTCAGTGCGAGAGATCTTCATCAGTGGACACGTGAGTCAATTTCCATGGATCCTTTTTTGTTTTGTTCTTCATGAAGGGAGAAGTTGGATTAGCATGAATCAAATACAGGAAAATAGATGATCCAATTTTTAAACACCCTGAATTAGAGTAGAACATTTTGTTCCACTGAGTTCAGGTCTTTTTGATATGAGCTGGCCGTATTGCAGATTAAAGGTAGCTCAGAATATAAATCACATAGTGGAACCATTTAAATTAATTGAAGGGTACATAATCATGATAGAACACTATGATAGTCAGATCTCACTGTCTCTGTTAAAAGAGAGGTTATATTAAATTAAATTGCAGACTGAACTTGTCTCATTCAGTTATTCTATAAAAAAACATTTTTTTTCACAATTTTTGGTTTCTTGTTTGAATATATATTTTACTGTTTTCCTATTTCTCCAGGTCCGTGATGAGCGCAACATGCTCAAAGTCAACACTCGCATTCACAGGATTGTAATGATCTTCAGACTGTTGGTGGACCAGTTTGCAGTTTTGGAAACAATGACAGCTTTGGACTTTTTTGACTTTAGGTAAGCTTATAAATAACTTCTAAGCCAGCTCTACTTCAGCTTTAAAAATATTACATAATGCACTCCTCCATGATAGCACACTCTTTCACTGTCAGCTTTGTGTGCATGCATGCGTTACTCATGTGTGTGTGTGTGTGTGATTTTGTTTGTGTAGGGAATACCTGTCTGCAGCCTCTGGCTTCCAAAGCCTTCAGTTTCGGCTCTTGGAGAACAAAATCGGGGTCCCAGACAACCTGAGGGTTCCCTACAACAGACGTCATTACAGGGACAACTTCAAGGGTCATGATAGTGAGATGTTACTCATCACTGAACAGGAGCGCACACTATTAAAACTAGTAGAGGTATGTCCAAAAACCGTCAACCACCTGCACATTGTCAAATTTTAGATTTAGTCAGGAGTTAACAAGAATTAGGAATTTTTGTAATTTATATTTGTGCAAAATAAATTAAACAAGTTAATAAATATAGGAATCTCCATCTCCTGCTGAATGGGGTATAAATGTGATAACACCTTGAACCATTCTTCTTAGGAGTGGCTGGAGAGAACTCCTGGCTTGGAGGCAGATGGATTCAATTTCTGGGAAAAGCTGGAAATCAATATATTTGATGGGTTGAATCAGGAGAAGGAGAAACTTGAGGTAAAATATAACTTCCAGCTTTCAGAACAAACTCTCTCTGCTTTTCCCGGAGTGCAAAGATGATTGACACAGACTGTATTCTTATTTATTTTTTAAGAAAATGCCAGATTCTGAGGAGAAGGAGGAAATGATGGAAGAGCTGGTCAAACAGAGAGAGCTCTTCACATCCCTGTTTGACGAGAAGCGTCATGACCATCTCGTCAGCAAAGGTGATTGCTTCTTACTGATTAATCAGATATCACAATCCTGTGTTTTCCAGGACTTCACATTTGTGTTTAAGATTTTACTCAATTTGTGTCCATGTATGCATTAATTTATGCATTTTATCCATGTGATTTTGTGAGCTACTGATGAGATAATATATTAAAAAATGTATATTTTTACTTTTACTAACAAGGTGAGAGGCGGCTCTCTTACAAGGCTTTGCAAGGTGCTCTGATGATCTACTTCTACAGGTATGGGACACTTTTTACTTTGCCTTTCTTCACCTTTACTTCACTGCATGCTGTGCATCTGCGCTATGTTTACCTAAGATTCATATAGGTATAGGCACTTAGTGAAAGTGCACACATGGTCTTCCACTGCTTCATTGGGTGATATATGAGCATTTGGACTCGCTGTGTGATATTGAGGTCTGTGTCAGTATTACTCAAAGGTAACCAGGCTTTTGAAACCTGTGCTGTAAAGACATGTCACGTGAGACTCATTAAGGGTTTGCATGTGTCAAAAGTTCAGTGCTAATCACTAGAAGGTGATAATTAGTGTGAAACTGTTGGGTTTAAGATTTTAACTGCGAGTGAGTAGCAAACAGTAGTTGCTCTTGTTTTACAACTGATATCAGTACCACTAAAATACATTTTCATTTGCAAGTGGTTTCCTCAAATCCTAAAGTGATCCCTTACCTTTTAGAGAGGAGCCGAGGTTCCAGGTTCCATTCCAACTGCTCACCTCCCTCATGGATATCGACACCCTTATGACAAAATGGAGATGTAAGTACTGTGTATGTTCACCAATAAACATGAAAATGGTGGAGGAAGAAAAATTATACTCAAAATCAATGCTTTACTTTTTTGCCTGAGGGCAGAGCTGGACTAACAGGGGAGTTTTCAGGGCTAAACTTAGTTGAACTTAAGAGGCAGAGAAATAACATCCACCATGCCTGCTGATCAATCCAACAGCCTATTCCCATGAAATAAATGTTTTACTGACCTGTTTCACTTATGTCTGAACAAATTACAGCTAAAATGAAACATGCAGAGCCAAACATAACAAATATCACAATAAATATTACTGTTCTTTTTCTTTTTGCCTTTAGACAATCATGTGTGCATGGTGCATCGTATGATTGGCAGCAAAGCTGGCACAGGAGGATCATCTGGCTACCACTACCTGAGATCTACTGTCAGGTATTGTTTAAACTTTAACCTACTGATTAAACACTTTACACTGCAAGCACAACAAAAGAGCTACTTTCTTCTTATCTAAATTGACCTGTCATTTAAAAGTACACTACACGTTATTTGTTCAGTTTATGTAAAATCGTCGCAGTAGTTTGATGTAGCTTTTGTCCTTTGAAAAGTACAATTTGTAACAAGATGCACAATTACGATATATGAGTGAAATATTTTAATATGTGACTTTCTTTCCTCCAGTGACCGCTACAAAGTGTTTGTGGATCTATTCAACCTGGCAACATTCCTGGTGCCACGTCACTGGGTGCCCAAGATGAATCCCAACGTTCACACATTCCTCTACATGGCGGAGTGCTGCGACAGTTCCTACTGCAGCAGTGAGGACTCCGACTAGGGGGGCATCGATCTGAGCAGTCGTCTGTTCTGACTCCCTTTGTGTCGCTGTAACTGACCTGGAAGAAGTAGATCCTTTGCACAGCTGAGAAGAGTTGGTGACAGGTGCATATGTGACCTTCAAATTTCGACTGACAAAGCACATGATGTTTCAGTCTTGGATCTCAGATTGACATTAGGTTGATACACCTTACAAAGCTCTCATATATTGACATATCTTGTGTTAATAATGGCAGTCTTATGAGGATTTTAGCATGAACTATAACCTATATTGGATTGTAAACTCAAAAAAGGTCACTTTTAAATCATCTTTCATCCTAACTTAAGGTTATTCAGTATCCAGAAAAGGGATATTGTAGTTGAATGTAGAAAGGAAAAAAGGATGGTTGACAGTGTAAATCACAAACCACATTCTGACACATACATACGAATGAAATACATGACTCAATTTGTACATTTAAATGTTTTGCAAGCTAGGTGAACATTTTGTTTGACACTATAATCAGGCCAAATGTCCTACAAATATTGCTGAACAGTCTGCAGCACAAAGGTTCAAACATCAAAATCAAACCTGTAATGGGGTCTCACCCAGCATACATCAAATGGCCACATTAGACTATTTTATTCTAATCTATGATCTTGACCAGTCACACAGCAGATGGCTCCTTGATAAGACTTGCTTAGATGTTTTCTCAATAAAATTATGTAAATTCACTGACTGACCTGAAAGCAAATGGATCAGTGAGAGCAGCGATCAAACTGCTGGTGATGATGGGGTTTCGTAAATACATCATCTTTCATGTCAGCATGCAGCGGAGGCTCTTCAGACTATAGTGATGTGGCTCAAGTGTGAGAGGAAGTGGATAAGATTATGATAAACCTCAGTATAAACAATGTCAACATCTAAAACAGAACAATTTGCACAGCATGTAAAATCAGACCATATTAACCATGAAATGTGTACATAATGTTAATAATGTAGATGTTAGATATATTTGGTATATTATTCTATATAATGTTAAATTCTTTTTTTTTTGTATGTATTTATGCAGTGATTGATGTGATCTCTGTATAGATAAATTCATGAGCCAAATCACCAATAATATGTATCTATGTATCTACTTTATGTATTTAATAGGATACATTTTTGTAAAGTGCATCTATTCTTATTATTACAGTATTTGCAGTGTTGTGTGTGTGTTGATTGCTCAGTTACGAATTCAACATTTATCAGCATAGAAAATGATTTATTTTGTCTTGTCTTTGTGATGTAACATGGTGACATTTCAATAAAAAAACGTTATTTAACATGACCCTTGAAGGCAAACTGGTGACTTATTTAAATATTGGCTGGTTTTTAATACATGGAAAGTCACTCACACAAACAAAAATAAACTTAACACTGTCAAAGATAAACAGCTGCCACAGTATCTGCAACACCTAGGAAGAGATCAGAAAAAAAAGAGATGCTGTATTAATCCCTGAGGGGATAGCGATGTAGCAACATAGTGCATAGCAACATAAACACTCCAAACTAACAGGAGATTTGAAACATAAAATGAGAAGATGTAAAGATCACACTTACCACAAACATTGCTGCCAATTTTTATATAAACATAGCCCTCATTCCCCCATGTAGTTCCCCAGGAGTTCTGCACAATCCAGTATGGAATATCCCCTAAAACAGACAACATGCATTTCAACATTGAATTATTTACAGGGTAAAGCAGCACTAAGTGTGTGTTTGTGTGCGGGTACTGCAGCTGCAACCACTTTAAATTGTTACATAATCACTTGTTTCCTTGTGTAATACCCATAAAAACACAAGTGTGTCAAATAATTAATGTTAGGAAGTATAAAATCCTGCTGTGTGTGAAACATAATCATTGAAGCAGCCGAGATATCATGCTGATAATAAAACAGCTGTTATAATAATATACTTGTATCTTCAAAGTCAACTTTTCACAAACTTTACTCTGCATATTGATTTTTTTTTTTGTCACAAAGCTATAAGAGGTAACTTTCAGAATCTCTATACTTAGAAATGACCTAACATGACGTCAAGAACTGCACACAAAACAGTCTTGTTTACCGAGCCGGGTCTCTCTGATCACAGTGTACTAAAGAGGACGACAACAGGATGACAAACCAACAGGACCAAGAACACAAACAAAACTATGTTCTCACTCACTGCTGGGACTGATTCTGTTTCACTCATACATTAAACTTCATCGCCTCAAAAAGAGGGGAGGTGTAACCCCCTTTTTAAAAATGAAATACGTAACATTCCTGGCTTCGTCAAGCTGTTAAATCTGTTTATGTCATCAGTGAATTTTACATTAATGTCTCTTACAGTTTTATTCAGGCATGACAGGACATTTATGGAAAGACAGTATGCTTGTGCAATATTTAACACCTGGTGCGTGAGAGGGAGCAGAGAGTGAGAGAGAAAGAGTTTAAAATGTTATGATAGCAATGAAACAAACTTTTTTTTAGTTTGTTCACAGGCTGCATCGCTGTTGGGTTTTAAAACTTGTTTTGCTGTTTTCCCCCCCCCCCGGCTTCTTCCAATGAATCCACTGCCACATTTGCCCATCAAATTTCCTCAATTAACGCTATTAGAGATAAAATTCTGTTGCCTGTTTAATAAATTCTAACATGTAAGATTGATTTTTGTACAGTGTAGCAGTGGCATATGTACCAGTAGTGTCATATCCAACAACCAGGACAGCATGGTTAGACCACTGGCTGGAGCAGTGATGCTGGATGATTCCTCCCAGGTAATCCTGCCAGCTGACAGCATCCACGATAGCAGCCAAGGGACCATGCTCCACAAGCTGACCCATCATTGCCTCCTCTTGACCACTGAGGAAAATAACAGAACAAATGACTCTTGGGGTAGCTATTCTTGTGACTGAATTGCTATTTGAGGTATTATCATGTGAGTTTCTACTTTCAGTCAGGGGGTTTGGCGATCTATGGGGAAGGAGAGTACAAACTGCCAAATTCAGTTTTAACATTTGGCCTATTTTTGTGCCGCCTGCTCTGATCCAGCATCTCTCAACCCTCCCCTCATCTCATTCACCCAAATAGTGTATCATTCTCTTACTAACTATTCTAACTACCTCTTAAAGTCATAAAATTGTCTTTTTCCAAATTATCTCTGTTGTACATACAGAACATATGCAGGCACCGTCTGCCACTCCATACTGTGTGTTCACCCATTAAGGACAGCTGTGATATCCTCCTCTCTAAGCTCATGACTTCTGGGATATGCAGTCTAAGTTAAATCTGACAAATCTATATAGAATGAAGCTATTTTGCATCTTGTCTTTTTGAAACTGTGTTTATCCTTTGCTATGCAGTAGTTAAGATCTTGCTCATAAGCCCCAAGACAAATTACCCCTTGATCCTCACCCTTAATGACTAAGCACTCTGATTTTTCTAAAGTCAAATGTTCAGATTGAATCAAAGGAGTATTGAGAGAACAATGTATTTTAGTAGAAGCTGAACACTAATATTAACTTCTTTTGAAAATGATTGCATCTTTGCTTTACTTTCAAGTTTAATCACTCAAAACTTGTATTTTATTGAAACATTTTTTCAAATAAATCACTCCCTCAAATACATGCTGTGGCAAAATCAATGAACTATACAAAAAGCAGGGATAAGAAAAGGTCATATTAGGTTAAAATATTAGAAGCTTTATTAACTATACTGCATTTAAATTAAAACTAAATTAACTCAGAATTCAAAGACTAGTTATTGTGAGCACAAAATACTCAATACTGTGTTAATTAAAACAAGAAAAAAGGTATTACATAAGCATGAGTGAGAGTTAAGGTCCTATTCTATATTAGATAAAGAAGATCTGATTCATTTTATCTCACAGTAACCTTTGGGCAAAAATGACTGGCCCAGAGTCAAGAACCTCTGAGCTACCAGGTAATCCATGTCTGTGTTGACACAGTAAACACTGTAGTCTGTCATTGCACTGGACCAATCCCCCTCCACTCTCCTCCGTCCTTGGTACTTTATGAAAAACCACATTAAAATTCCATGCAATTTTACCCAAATACCATGTTGTTAATTTTTAGCCTTTATTGCTTATAAATACACTGAAGATGTGTCTTTTACCTGAAGTCATGTGCAGCATAGTCCTTCAAAGCAACACCGCCATGTGACTGGGAGAAAAAATGGCAGATTCCTGTCTTGGCCTTGTAGGAATACTCTGACTGAGGCACCACTTTCATTCTGGTCTGGATTAAAAATAGTTCATCTCAGAGAGTATATTGTTATCGTAATACAAAATTCACACTCTTATTATTCATAAAAGATTTGGGTACAGGCACTTTCCTAATTTATGTTTGAGAATAGCAATTCACATCTCTCTAATTAAAATACATGCCAGTATAAAAAGCTAAAATTGAACAGTATGGACATATATTCACAGCTGTCTCATCCTTCATCTTAAAGCACTTAAAGGACACAGAAATGATCATCTCTTGTGCATGCAAATTATTAGAGTTAAGGTTTAGAGGGGAAATGAAAATATGTTAAAATCCCAAAATGTTGTGAAAATATCAACATACTTGCTTTAACCAATTCAGAGCCCGCACTGGGGACCCTCCATTGCAGCCTTCATTTTGGAAGGAGCAGTCAAGAACTTGTTGCACACTGAGCTGCTCTAGTTGTGAGCCTCCTATGGCATGGACGGACTGCACGGCACCGACCACACTGAACGCCCAACAACTTCCACACTGCAAAAATGAAATTATAGGGATTAAAGAAAACATGACAGAATCTGTATCCAAACTCTGACAGTACTGTGTCATGTCTTACTATCAACAGAAGGAGAGATTGTCATTTTTCTTATCCCTGTCCACAGAGGTTAATGTCTTGTGAAAGGACACTTCAGCAGGACAGAGACTTCATTTCTAATTAATGATGGTCTCTGTTATCATGACTCCCTGTTGGCAAAATCACTGCTGTAATTTATCTTAAAAAAACAACAAAAAACCCCACTCCAGTACAAAAACACAATTTAGATACAACAGGGTGTCAGTCTGAAAAGCACCGACTACTATGGCTTAGGTCAGATGGCATTTCATTGTGGATCAAAATCTTGTTTTTTGATAAGGCATCTACAGTGAGAGTGGATGTTGCTGTATGTGGTGATGAGGTGAGATGATCTGACCAGTCAGAGTGAACTGTGACTAATTGTTTTCTGCTGCCATCTACTGACAAAAACACCTCAGGTGTACCGAATCATTTCTGCTTTAGTTCATGTTTAATCTTTAAGGGTGACTATCAAATTATATTTTTGATGCCAAAAGTTCTTCCTATTAATTCACATCTGATAGTAGATCATATTGCTTTATCCTTATTTTTTCTTCTCTTTTTTGTATTTCTTTTGGGAGAGAGAGAGAGAGAGAGAGAGAGAGAGAGAGAGAGAGAGAGAGAGGAAACATTATGTAACTGAGTGCATCACTTGCTCTGTAACATTTGCACAGGTAATCTCATTCTCCAAACAGCATTGGACTATGCTCAGTTTGCTTGATCGGTGTAAATTCCCATGACTATGATGAAAACCTGAGCTCTCAGTGTGTAAAAATCCAATATTTCGTTGCTCAATATGGTTCCATGGCTGAAAATCAATGCTGAAAATAAAAATCAGTTATCACTGCTGATCATACAAAATATTAGGACCATCTCCTCTCTCCTTTAAAACGACTAAATACACTTGAATCATGAATATTGAAAGAGAAATGGAAAAACCTGATCAAAAAGAATTTAGGAGTTGTGAGTGGCTTGACATGTTGTATATTTGTGCCTGAAACTGCATTACATTTTTTGACTGTTTCTCCTCTGCTGTTTATCTGTTGTCAGGTCCATAGACAGAGCCAGAGAGAAGGACAGCTGGACAGACAAACTGCAGTACAGCAGTGGTACAGCAGGTGAGTGTGGTCATGTACAGACTCTCCCTGGAGCACTAAGCCTTGCCTGAGTTCAAGAGTAAAATATATGTTATTGTGCAGACTTGTCCGTGTATATTATCTGACCCTCCCTTTGGACAACAGCTTTACAATAAAAAATCTAAAAATATCCACATATATCAGCCCCAACGGCAAATTAACTGACTGAAAAGTTACAGTAGAAAAGGAGCAGAAACTGAACCTTCATAGAGGACAAGCAGATTGATTGTTGGTCTATGTACGTGGGAAAACTGTAAATGAATTGCCCATTTGGGATAAATAAAGTTGTCTGAATCTGAATCCATCTCACTAACCCAATATGTGTCCGTGTCCCCAGGAGCTCTTACAGCCAAAGTCACTCTTGGCAACTCACTTTGTCATTTTCACCCACTTTTCCTTGAACATTAGTAATAAATGTATATTCAACTCTAGATCTGAGACATGGTAATATTTACTGATGGCCATCATGACCTTAATATCTTGTCAGAACAGAAAGGCAACGAAAAGACGTCAAGACAATTAATGCGCTCTAATAAGGGATGTAGATCCGAAAGATCAGTATCAGGACTGATCTTGGCATATTTTACTGAATCTCTATCAGCTACAATAATCCCCATCAAATACCAATCCTATGCTGTGTCCACCTCAGCCCTGCTGCAAAGCTGCTGTTGACAGACGGGCTCTACAGTGCGTGCATTTTATAGCACATGCAAGAGAAGATTACAGTGTACGGATGTGAAAAACTTGAAAAAACTGGAGTGACTGACTGAGTTCTAACATCTAAATGTTTTGTAGTGAGAAGTCTTCTCTGTAGCTGATCGGGTCACATACATTTCAGGAGTAAACTTTAAAGGTCAACATTATTTTGTCATCATCTGATGACTCATGCTCATGTGGGGCTCCTTATTTGTGATGTGTTGATTTGTGAGGAAAAATTCAACATATTTAGGTGTTTGAATGTAACCCAACTGTGTCCATATCTCTCTTCTATATGCATCTATCTGTGTAATCCTTACTGCTTCTTGGTTCTGGACTGGTGCCACCACTCCTTTATCCCTCCAGTCAAATTTGGCTGGTAGCCCCTCTGTCTTCGGTCCAGAGAAGAGAGGAGCTTTGTCAGAGATTGTTCGCAGGTAGAGCTCTGCGGTTTACAGATAAAGTTCAAAGTCATACCTGGATACATAGATGCATGCATGCATAAACAATGTACAGATTCAGACCAGTCAAGATTATCAGCTGACTTTAAAACAATCCAGTAAACAGACATAAAATAGCTGAATACAATTCACCTTATGAAGCAACATCAGTTGTCCAGAAGCTGCTTCAATAGCAGATTCAATAAACAAATATAGCTCCAAGCAGCAATTGTCAGGTTCAAACCCTTTTGTACTAGACAGAAAGAAACAGCTCAATTGGTCAAACTAAAGCCGTGAGCAAAAACGTTCAGGTTTCAGTCTTCACACAGCCGAGCAAAGTCACTGCAGCTGCTAAAATATGGAAGTAGTGAGACCAATCACGCAGTTGTTTCATCATCAAAAAACTTGCACACTACAATAATTCACAATATTATGACACCAGTGAGATGAACCAGGATTGCTAAAAGACATATTGAGTTATGAGGAAATGTGTGATAGGCCACAACCTCCAGCACCAATAAATATGGCACTTCAGATATTGGTTAATACTCGCCCCTAGACCTAGAACATGCAAACCAATTTTGGCATCATTCTTTCCACCAGGTTTCGAAATACACATCATTGCCATTTGCAGAGCATTCTATGTGCCTAGTTTAAAATGCTTTGGTAGACATATTTCCAATCATGGACTGAAACTATGAACCCAGCTTTATAAATGATTAATTAGTTATTGCCATTATTTGCTAAGGCCAACGTGTAAAATGTGGATCTCCTGCACTCCTGTCCTGCCATAAACCTAATTTGGTGTTGATAAAGTCTAAAATAAAAAGTTCTACTCATATTACTGTTTTTCAGTTTACGCTGTTTAGCAAAAAAACCCTCATAGCAGACTCTTATGGTCCAAGAAGCATTTTTGTAGAGCACTCATATTTCTTGGGAAGCACATGCCTATTATTTCCAGTTACAATGCCAAGTTTCATGGTTGAAAACGTGGCATTGTAACTGGTTGTGAACTGGAAAAATATATTTCATTTTAATTTTGATATTAATTAGATTCTGCTAAAGTTACAATGAGACAATGTTTCAAGCCCACCTCTGAATTCCTTCTGTGAGAGGTTAGAGAACTGGTTGGTGCCGTACTTGGCAGATTGTGGCGTTGTGGAAAATGAGTTCAGGTAAGCGTGTCGCTCTGTAGAATTCTTTAAAAAAAACACAAATAGCATATTAAGTTAGTTATTATTATGAAAGTAAAATAGTCAAAAATCTTGAACACAGAGCTGATTCTACATTTTACTCCACTGCGATTACATGACGTGTAGTTAATTTGCAGATCTAAATTTTACATACAGAACATACAATCAGTTAATACAATATGACACATTGAAGATGAATCGTTTAATCTAGTTAAATCTAGCTGCATCTCAACCAGCTACATTATTAGCTTACATGTTAATGCCTTAATACCTTATTAATAATCCAATAATAGAATGGATGTGCTAATAAAGTACTCTGAGTTAACGGTTGGCACAAGTTACAATTATAAGATAATGATTGAGTCATAAACAAACAATTAGTCATAAACAATAAATACAAACATGACAAATTTAAATAACCCTTATTGATGTTGCCTAACTTAGCTTAGATAGCTGTCATGAGATACTGGTCCATCCAAGTATGCTGCAACAGCAAAACCTCTGAAGTTTCTGATTTATTTCTTATTAATTACATTTTTCACTTATAAGAAAAAAAAACTTGTTCTTTTTGTTAGTGGCTCCTCCACACATCCAAACACACTGCCACTACATTATAATAGCGCTACTTTTTGATGGTCTCAGTTTCTCATCCACCTGTCACTTACTGTTCTGAATTGCAGAATAATCCACCATCAGTTAGTTACATGTAAGGACATTACACAATTTAATTACAAAATAAATGTAACTGTAATCTGTTACAGTTACTGAGAAAATGTGTAATTAAATTACATTTATATGTTGATTACAAAGGTTACATCTGAAGTCAGACCTTAAGATTTTGCTCAAGGAGGGTTCTTTCCTCATTTTTAAATATTTAACATGTTACTGAATAAATGTATTGCTGTTTTTAATGTTTTATATATATATACTATATATATATATATATTTTTTTTTTAACTTTTTTCATAAAATATCTTTATCTTCCAAAATCTACATGAACTAATGAATACATTTTCAAATGAGGGGTATATCTGGCTTTATAACAAATGATGAATACGCCTATAAGTTGAAAACATTAGTTGGAAAATATAAAAAAAAAATCAAAAAGTAATCAAATGCAAAAAATAGTTACTTTGATTAAGTAATTGAAATAGTTACATTACTTATTACATTATAAAACAGGTAACAAGTCATTTATAACCTATTACATTTCCAAAATAACCTTCCCAACCCTGAAAATAATCAACCATGAATATATAAAGTGCTTCATTTTTTTTCTACCAAAACAAAACATTTCCTTTTTCTACAGGAGTGGGCGTGGTCTACAGTGACGCACAGTATGGTTTGTTTTGGTACGTGTGTAAAAAGTGTTGAGTGTCAACAGACTTTTTTTGTGTAAGTGTCTCGGTTTACTTCCAACTCTCTCCTACCTGAAAATAGAGATGACGACGGATGAGTTCCTCTCTGTTGACTTCATGCATGCGGTGAATTTGCTCTCTGAACGAGCTGAAATGAGTCCTGGTGTCATCGGAGCTGCTGTCCTGACAGCGCAGAGGAAACACGAGTGTGGAAACAGTGGCTACAAACACCGCACACAGCTGGTCGCCCCTCATTTGACGGAGAGAGGTCGATTGAAAACATGCAGAGCAGCGGTGAATAAGGAAGGGAAGTACTCAACTTCAGATGTTCGCGGAAAACGTGAGGGTTTTTTTGCGCATGCGCAAAATTCAAGAGGCGCTGTACTGGAAACAGAAAGTAAAATTGAAGCATGGAGTTAAAATGTTAGAAAAGAGAGTTACATTTTGTTATTAGATTAAAATGAAAGAAATGGAGAGTTGGCAGTGCACTCAAATATAAAACATATGCTAAAAATAGGCTTACATGAGTATTTGTTTGTAGTTTGATACCAAAAGTAATACATACATATATTTTTAAAAAGGCCTACATAAGCATTTATAATTTTTGCATTTATTCAGAATTTTACAAAAAATTGTGCAAAAATAAAATTGAATACATAATTTAAATCTATTTTTCCAGAATTCTATTCAATCACAACTAAGAAAATATGCAAAATCCATTTAGCCAGAATTATACTAAAATATGCAAAAATGCATTAAAAAAGATATTTTATTTCAATTTAATTATTGTTTATTTACTTATATTCATTTAGAAATAGATTCTATCATGAGTAAAAATGTATTCAAAAATGCACTTTAAAATGTGTTTTTCTCGCATTTATTCAGAATTGAATGAGTATAAACCTATAAAAAATGTATTTCATGTCTTATTTGAAACCAGAAGCAGTTCTGAGGTCTGTTACAATTGTATTTGTATTCCATGTGAACACCCACCCACTCACACACAGTACAATAACATTGCAGTAGGTCAGCCACAGTAGCAGCTGCAGTGCATTTTTTTTTATCAGTCATTGTCAGGACCAGCCAACCAGTCAGTACACTGAGCGAAAAGTAGGCTACTCTTGTGCTTTTTGGAGTGGCATCTGATCCTGCCTTCATCATAACCAAAGCCCCTCTCTAACGTGCCAGAGGAAATGTCAGACCCAACAGAGGAACTCACCAACAAGCCCTTCACGGCCCAGTTGTCTAATGTTTACCTTAGCATCTTGGCACTGTTCTGCTTCAAGCTCTTCGTTAAGATTTCTCTCAACTTGCTGACATACTTCTACATTATCCGTGGGAACCGTAAAGAGGCTGCCAGGATATCAGCAGAGTTTTATGATTATGGCCAACAACACGGTGAGTACTCTGATATAAACATAAAAAGCCTTAGAGATGGGTTTTTTTTCCCCCTTAAGATGGCTTCTTTGTTCTAACAGACTGCATCGTTTGATCTATACATAACTACTCGCTAAAGGCAGATTCAGTGTATAGTATTATCATAATAATGCAACTGTGTTTGTACAGTAAACTGAGCAATATGTTTGACCTCAGGCACATAAGGTCATATGTATAGAATATAAATGTTTCCATTGAAATCACACTAAGGTAAAGCACTCCCTCCACACACATCTATGCACTCACAATTTCCATGTGTACAAATGAACTATAAATACTGCATCACTAATCCAATGAATACAAAAAACCATTAATTCTATTCACACTGATGCATACTGAAGATATGAATGCTACCCATCTTATCTTTTATCAGCCTAATAGCTACTTATAAAACCTTAACTGTACATTTAATATTAAACGTGGACACTGTAGGCTGGAAGTTTTTTTTCTCCAATGTATTAATAGAACACAGTCATGATACCCCCCTCCTCCCTCACCCACCCCCATCATGCCCTAGTTTCCATTCCCAGCTATGCAGTGCACACTCAGACAGCAACCAAAACAACACTTTACATTCTCAGGGACAGGCGGTTCGAAGGCATATTCTGGGGAAAGAGAGACCTGACGACAACATAATCAGCTATTATTCAAGGGGATGTTTAATTTAAAGTGGACCCACTCCATGGAATACTAATTAGCCAAGCTCAGGATATTAGTCACAGCCCCGTATTTATGGTCTTCCTTTGATGTCTGATGTCTGTAGCCGGGTCTTTTTATTTCAAATTAATGTCAGTCATGGAAAGCAGACTGCATGAATAAAATTGCATGAATGTATTAGAAAACACTAGGCTGATTATTATCTATAAGTTATGATTGAAATGGAAGAAGATGATGATGCTAATGTATGGAATGCGTTTGCTGTTATTATGGACATTGACCAAGGTGTGCTTACTGGCAGATTTAAATCACATGTACATCAAATGGCAGCATCTGATTCTGATATAGCTGTTTTAGATTGTGAATGAGACTAGTTTATAGCGTCAAGTCAAGTCAGGCACCGGCAGTCTCATAACAACATGTTTCCCCATGTGCTTAACTTAAGCTACTTGAAATCCTAGTGCAACTCAGACATTAGTTAGTCTGTGATAAAACATGCAAGAGCTGTAGGGGTAAAATATGAATTTGATGAAGAAATCATGAAGAAGAAGAAGTTGATACATTCAGATTTGATGCTGGGATTTCATTAGGCAGCTGTAATTGTAGCATTATAAACCATAATTAATACATTTGGAATTGATGAGAAAAATATTAGAGTGAGTAAAGATATTTAATTGAACGATACAATTAATACGTTTCAGTGATATATAACTGTCAGATCTGTTTAATTACATTCAGCTCAGCATAATTGATATTCAAAACTTAATATTATCCATTAGACACTTTCGCAAAACCTAATTTTAAAAGTTCTTAGTTTAACATTTTAAGGACCAGTGCGTAAGATCTAGTGTTAACTAGCAGCGAGGAGCAGCACACTAAATAACCCTCCCCTTTCAAGTGTGCAGGAGAATTATAGTGGTTGCGAAACTCACAAAAAAAGGCAAAAGGTCCTCTATAGAGCCAGTGTAATCAAACTATACTAATGAATATTATATTTTATCTCTACCAATAGATCAACCAAAGTCTTGCACACTGGTCCTATTAATAACTGTATAATAGGATCATATCTGTCAATCTGCAATTTACTGTAGACGTCACTATTATCTTCTTGTACTGTCGCTACGCTTTTTACAGCTTGTTCCTCTGAAGTTATTGTTAATGGCTCTTAATAGGAGAATTAGTTAAATCATAATCAGTGTAAGCAGAAGTATGCACTAATTTCTTATTTCCATTGCAGGATCCTGGGCAGACCGCTCACCCCTCCATGATGCTGCCTGTCAGGGCCGCCTCCTGGCCCTGAGGACCCTCATTTTACAGGTAAAGAGAACACAGTCCCCTGGGAGAGTCATGTGCAACCCCTCATCTGTAACGATCCTGTGTGCAACTGAATTCATATTAGTGGCTTTGTAAAGTCTCAGATAAAAAGGTCGGGATGAAAGTCACATCATCATCATCATCATCATCATCATCATCATCATCACACATCACAGGTGTTTCATTAAATTTTGGTTTTTACTACAGCTCCCTCTCTTTAAATGATAGTTTATAGAATAATTAACTGATCCAAGGCTAAGAAATGTTTACTAGACATATAACTATATCAGACTAATTATCATACACTTGTATTGAATATGAATGTGAAGCTTAAGCTACATTTTGGTCATAATCAGCTGCTTACAATGCCAATGATCCAATTATTACAGGTTGTAAGACTGTCAGCTAATTTCTTTCTTATTTCATGAACTGTAAATAGTTCAAATCTGACTATGAATAACAAATGTTGTGATTAAGGTCAATATTGGATAAAAAGCTGTTTGTGCAAGCTTGCGGAACCATGATATACCATTTTAGCTACTGTAATACAACACTAGTTTTTTTTAAATAAATAACCGTTTCTAACCACAATAACTACTATATAACTGTGGCATCAAATGAGCATTATACTGTATGCACAATCTGAGGAGAAAAGATAGAGCTGTTATTCACTGTAAAAGAGATTACTTTGCAATATGCTCAGATTTCTGAATTTAAAAAAACCCTATTTCCCAACAGATTCAATCAGTCAAACAGACTGAAATTTCACAGCATTCACGAGGAGAAACTGGAAGACTCTCCTTTCCCACTTGCATTTTCAGCTGCTCTAAGATGAAGGACTGTGACTACAAGAGAGCAATCCATTTCAGCTACAAAGCCCACTGCTGCCTTGTTCTTAATAAGTTAGACAAGCCCAGGACAAAGCAGGGATATAATTATGGTATTTACACGGTGATTTATTAGCTGTTTACCAGACCTCTTTTGGATCTGCACTTTAATTAGCAAGCTTATTAATGTCTTTTGTTAATATGTGACTGTACAGTATAGCTAGTCAATTACTGACAACCACAACTGAGAATGATGGGCCTGTTTAATAGATAAGCTTTATTAATGCCCTTGCAATTCCTAGTGTTCACCAATAGAGGTTGACAAAGGTCATGTGTTGTTTCATGCCCTTTGCAAAATCAAAATGTTTGTGTCTGTTTGACTCTGTTTCCAGGGTCACAATGTGAATGTTCTGACTATAGACCATGTGACACCGCTTCATGAGGCCTGTCTTGGAGACCACGGTGCCTGTGCCAGAGCGCTCATTGATGCAGGAGCAAATGTAAGATTTCATTGCGACCTTATGACTCTTTAATGTTGCTGTACTGCACAGGTCAAATGCAATTTCCATGGCTGGAAAAATTTGGTTGGAGGCGACAAATGAGATCTCCTTTTAGAGCCACGGCAGAGCTATTAAGTTGTTGTTCCCCTTCAACTGTTCCCCCCAGGCTGCTGCTATTAGTCAACTTGCATGGTTAAACAAACAAGGCCTAAAAATAACAATTAAAACATGTGTTTACAGGTCAATGCCTCTACAATTGATGGAGTCACCCCACTGTTCAACGCCTGTACAGTGGGCAGTGTGGCATGCACTGAAATTCTTTTGGAAAATGGAGCAAAACCCCAGAGCCTCATGTTCCATCCTTCACCAATCCATGAGGCGACCAGTAAAGGTAATAGTTACATAAAACACATATTAATATGATTTGTTTGTGTATATAGTTCAATGTTTATGTTCATTTTAACAATATACCTTAAATCTATACTACGATGTGTGACGGCAAGTTGTGTTATTTAGTGAACTAGAGCATGCTTTTACAAATTAAATGTAAATTAAAATGATACATTAAATGTATAATTATGTTCCTATGGAATGACATTGGTCTTAAGTTTCAGGCCAATGTTCGAGGTTCAGAAAGGTTCATATTTCAACATTACCTCTCAATATTGGTCATTTCATATTACATACACTCACATATCATTCTAACTATTTACAAGGTACACTTGATCTTGTCTTTCAACCTACATTTGTGTCCTTTACTGCTCCATAAAACACTTTCTAATAAACGTGCACTGTGAAAAACACCTTTAAAAATAAATCCCAACATCACTCGAGTAGACAGCTTGGAGAATTATCTCACATTGTCACTGATTACTGCCTTCACGCTCCATTACTTCCAGGTCATTATGGTTGTGTGGAGGCTCTGGTGACCTGGGGGGCAGATGTGGACATGGACATTCCTCACCTGGGCACAGCGCTCTATACAGCCTGCATCTGCCAAGAGCTGGAATGTGCCAGGAAACTCCTGAGGGAAGGTCAGCCTCTCTGCATCCCTATACACACATGCACACGCCCTGTATGAACATACAGACACAAGAACATACAGTATATTATAAATACAAGGAAATTAATATGCAAACACATACATGGATGCAAACACAGGGTTATAAAAGCCTCTAAATAAGCACGTAGACCCACAGACAGACACAGTTGGCCACAATGAGTAAAACAATTAAAACACTACAATTGAATTATCAATCATACAACTTTTTTTTTCTTTGTTTGGTAATTAATGCAAATCAAGGTGAGGGGAAACGCCAGCAGACTAATGAAATAATTGAAATTTGAGAGAGGGATGGTGCAGCAATCACATATAGCTCACATTTTTCTTGCCACTTTTGACTGAAAGCACCAAGAACACACCCATTATCTCTCAGGGCTACTGAAATCCTACAGAAATCCTTGCACAGAGGAAGAGAAGGTGAAATGATGGAAAGAAAAATGTCAAGCACAAAATAACTCCTGGATGGCAATGAATGTATTTGAGTATTTGAGTGTGTCCTCCTCCTAACATTTTTCATGGCAGAAGAATCTAGCATGCATAGCGATTCCTTGACGAGTGAACAGAATGTATAATCTCAAAATATCCTTCATACAGGTGCTGATGTACAAAAAGGCAGATCTCTGGATTCGCCCTTACATGCAGCTGCAGAAAAAGACTGCACAGCAATAGTGAAGCTGTTGCTGGACTTTGGTGCAGACATTAACGCCAGGAACACAGAGTTTCAGAGGCCGGTAGATGTGGCTCCACCTAGCAGTCTAACAGAGGGCTTCCTACTGCTGTATGAAGGTAAAAGTTGGCCAGGAATACACCTTTGTTTACTTGTCTAACTTACAGTGATTGTAATTTCTAAAACTACTGAGCAGTTGTCATCCAGTTGTTCATTAATTATGTCTATGACCATCTTGCACAATATATTAATTGCATCCTTTCCATAGCTACACCGCGACTGCTGAGCCCGCTGTGTCGTCAGTGCATCAGAAACTGCGTTGGCCGTGACAGACTCCATCTCCTTTCCCACCTTCCCCTGCCCAACAGGCTCAGGAGCTACCTGCAATACCAGTGATAGGCAGAACAACTAGATTTGTCTGCCTACTATAAATGGGACATAAGCTTTTTTGACTCAAACAGAACATTGTCTTCATTAAATCATCTTGGCTTTATCTGTCAGTCAGAGTAGCACAAGCAATTAATTGAAATTAGTCACAGAACAGCCACTGAGTAGTTGTTTACTATGTGTGAATGTGGACCTGAATGAATGTACTGTAAAGCAGTGGGTTGGTAAAAATGGCTAAAGAGTTAGCCTTTTCCGAATAAATTATGGTTAAAACAATAAAGAAATCATTATTTGTGATTCAGATTTGAAGTATTCAGAGGATGCCTTAGTAGTTGCACTATACGTGAATGAGTATTCATAGTTTTGCTTTTGATACCAAATGCATTAAACACTATTAGATAATAAAACATTTGCCTTTTAAAATACTTAATGTCATTGTGGGCTGTGCTTTAATTTTCAGAAGTCTGACTTGGTGGTGTAGAGGAAATACAATCAAATTCAAAACTTTGTAAACAAAAGTGGTTGAAAAGTTTAAGCTTGGATTATTGAGTGGTGACAACTGGTGGAGGCTGACCTTGTTGAAAAGTCCCAGATGGAAAAGGAAATCTGTGGAGCAGCAAGTGCTTGTTCTTATTGTTGAGACAATAGTTAATCCAGAAATGTTGTAATCCTCCTAAGACATTCTGAAATAATCATCTGAATAAATAAGGGCAAAATATGACTATTAGAACTGAGAAATAAAGCAAAACATTTTAACATTCAACTAAATATAAAGAAATCCTGCTTTTATAACAATAACATAGATTATTGCCAATTATTTAGTTATTTTTAATTTTTATTCCAGCAGTTATGATATAAAAATACAATTCATCTGTAATTGGCTGACTGCTCATTCAGATCAAAGCAGCACTGACTCTGCCCTACTTGTCATGATTTAAGACTTGGTGATGGGTGCAGTTTCTCTATATAAAGAAAAGGAATAAATGGTGGAATTAAATAAATATTACATTCAATGAACTTAATGTGAGAGAAGCAGGATGAAATAGCATTCTTTAATAATGTTTAAAGATTTTATTTTCTTTTAATATTGAATTGGATTATTTCACAATTTCATGATTACGTTATTATTTGGTCTGTACATATATCTTTATGTGTGGTTTGTTTATTTATTAAGATTCAGATTACTTTATTTATCCCAGAGGGCAATTCAGTTTTTACAGTCTACCCAGACATTATACAAAACAAAAACATACACACACAGACTAAAAGGTGTACAGGCTGTGCCAGAGACAACAGATAAGGACCCTTGCACGCTGACACCTTGTATTGCCGTGCATACTGACTCACACAAGGGTCAGGCAAGTGAAGACATTCAAAGCATAAATATGTAATAAGTAAGGAATACATAAAGAAGTGATATTAAGGACATTCATTGAATAAAAGTAACCTATTTAAAATTACTACAGCCAGCATTTAACAGCCCGATGGCAGACTGTTAAATGCTGACTGTAGTCATTACTACTCAGGGTTGGAAAAGTTACTTTACAGGTTACAGATCACTAGTTACCCTATTTAAAATGTAATAAGTAATGTAACTATCTCAATTACTTAATCAAAGTAATGTAAGTTATTAAATTTGATTACTTTTTATAACTTTCTAACTAATGTTTTCAACTGTTATGGTAAGTGTACCCATTAAGCCCACCAAAAGTTCTGGTATTTTTCATGCATACTAACACAATGTACGAGGGAGATAAAGATTTATTTCTCATTTGAAAATGTATTCATTAGTCATATATATGCTATTGATTTCAAATAATAAAAAAAAACAGTGATATCTGTACTCAGTAGCATGTTAAATATTAAAAAGTGAGGGGAAAAACCCTCCTCCTGACATTTTTTCTCAGTAACTGTAACGGATTACAGTTACATTTACTTTGGTACTTTGTAACTAGTTACTCCCCAACACTGTTAATATTGGATATTCAAATTCTGAGTTCACGTAGCAGCCTCTGGAGGGCAGCACACCACCAAAGCTGTCTGTGTGCTGCCACACGACCAAGAACAAGAAGTAGACCGTTGCCATGGAAGCGTAAACAACAACAAAACCCAGTCCAGCGTGACAGCATGACATGAATGGACTTAGCAGGGTTACATGACCCGACCTGTTACGTTAGAAACTCAGTTAATACGTGGATTAAACCAAGGCCCAGAACAATATGTCTTACGAACAGTCTCCTCAAAAGACAGGACTGGCGAGAGAAATTGTGAAGTGGCTGCAGAGCCTCGACTTGTCATTTTATCCTATGAATGTGCGCAGGTAATGCTACCGTCGCTAATCTTATGAATTATTCCTTTATTAATTACTTACAGCAGGCAAAGTAAAATAACCTTAAAACACCTTAAAAATGGCGTAATGTAGCTAACTGAAAGAGTTTTTTTTTAGATGTCTTGATCACATATCACGTTATTTTGTTAGTTGGAAGGAATTGTTTATTTAATTTTACATTTTTTCAACAAAATTCACTTAGTTTTAACATGTCATGTAACATTTAGTCTTTTGGGGGTTTAAATCACTAATAAATTACTCAGGCACTGAAGAGTTAATCTAGACAAATCCATTACTTAACTGAGTGTAACTCTGCCATATACTGTAATAGGCTATTAACTATTTAACCTGGAGAGGACATTACTGAGATTAAACATCTGTTACAGGAATGTCTTCCAACACCACATAATGTAAAACAAAGGTTACAAAACACATAACACAGGCGTATAATGAAATTGATCAAATGTGAAAACAATGTAAATAATAATAATAAAATAAAATAAAAAAAGGATAAAGATAATACTTTAAGATACATTCATAACACGGAAAATATAAACACCAGTGCTGCTAGTGCCAAGGGATTTTCACTGGTAGAGTAAATATACCGTCTGTCCCCTCTTCTTTTAATTTCCAGAGATTTTTCCAATGGTTACCTTGTGGCAGAGATATTTTCTCATTATTACCCCAGTGACTTCCTGTTGCATTCATACAACAAAGGAACATCACTTTCTGCCAAGCAGGCGAACTGGAGCAGGATAGAGCGGGTAAGAGGATGAAAACATCCAAAAATATACTGAGGAGGAAATACTTTTCTGTTTGTTTATTTATTCAGCTCAACTGGCAGGTGGTTTAAATTCATTTTTGAGGTACCATATGTCATTTTATGCTACCAGGGAGACAGAGACACTTTGACTATGTAAATATTAAAAAAACAAATGATGAAAATGTGACTGTACTTAACACTTTACTTCTACTCATCATTTTGAGACAGATCATTTCTGAAGCTATTTTCACAGTCTTTACAGAAGCTGAATCTGCACTTAATGAAGAACGTTGTTGATGGGACCATCCACTGTAAACCAGGAGCAGCTGAGCTGTTGGTGCAGGAGATTTATACCGTTTTAACAAACCGCAGGTGAGAGTGAATGAGAACAGGACATAAAATGAACACAGATTGCAGCAGGTTCAAACATCCAGCTGGTTTATTTAATCAATGTGTATAGCACTGCCTCAACATGTAGATTTGGTTTTCTTTTGTTTTGTAACTAACTTTTTAGTTTGACATGAGTACATTAGAAATGTGTCAATAAGCAACACAAACTTACAAATGTTGACTGTTTTTTCTGTTTTGAGACATAACTTAAAATCGATAACGCTGATTACATGTTTACTGAGGTGTGCCAAAGTTTTGTTGTTTTATTGCAGGTAAAAACAGTGTTGTGAAAGCATCCAAAGGAGATGCAAACACATAAAAATATTTCAAAGGTGTAAAAACAGCATCTAAAAGGCACATGAAGGTGATCAACACCTCTCATCCCCACCTCTACAGATGATATGCTTATTGCTGCTGCCACCAACACCACGTGACTCAAATTACTATATGTGACCAGAGTGTGTTCACAATAACACAAACTTTACCTGCCTCCTAATCTACAACATGTGTACGATATGACTGTTACCCTGTTATGTTCTCAGATTTCATTAATACTAATGTTGAAATTTCAGGGACATTTAAATCTTACACTGTTTAATATTCCGACTGGAAATTAGAGGATGCGGATACCGTACCATGACTAGCTGGGTCAAGATATCTTGATAACGACATGTGAAAACATTTATATGAAAAATCCTCTTAACAGGCTTTTAGTGCAACTTCTGGTAAACTCAGCTGAACTCTGCTAACTCAACTGAGATATAAGTCAGACAGCCAACAGATAACAATGTAATACAGATCCAAATATAGCAATATAATCCTGAGTCTTTCCTCTCAGTATTAGAGAAGTTCAGAGACCAGAGTCAGGCTTCACTGACCAAAAGTACCAGGAGTTGCTGCCCACACTGGCCCGCTCCACGGCCTGCCAGGCCATTAAGACTAACCTGAAGACAACAGAGATGATGGCAGATCCTGATATCTGCACAAACCAGAGGAAGGCGGAGATCATCCTCCACAGACACCTGGAGCACAAGGCTGCAGAGAGGGTCTTCAACTCCAGTGAGTCGCCTAAGGGTGAAGGGTACAGCATTTTTGTGTGTTTATTTCACAAGCCATATGTCTCTGGATGTGATAGAATTTAGCCAATTGCTATGGTTTGGTGACAGGACGTTTTAAAGTGAGGCCAAAACTGGGTCAGCTGGCAGCTGATAATCTAGTGACATCAAGTCGGGGTGACAAGTGCTTTGACAGCCCCTCATCTGCAGGCACCACATCAAGTAAGTGTCATATCTTATATTCTTTTTCAACTAAGTAATCAGCAGAGGTTACTGGTTCTATATAGAGGATCAAAGACATCATTAGTGGGCAGCAGATACCAATGTTTTTGCTAAATGGTGAAAAGCAAACATGATGCAACTGCACAGACGACATTCACTTAAGTCTTATTCTCTCTGAAGGACAGCTTTAAAAGGTTGGGTGCTCAACAAGACAGAGTTGCATTGAGAAAACTTCAAAGGGAACAAAGGAATAACACTGTAATAAGTCTATTGTGTCTGAGGGGGGAAGACAAATTAAAAGTAATATTTTACAGACACAGTGTGCCATTTGAAGGCTGGATTAAAAGTGAAAATGAGTCTGTTTACTTCAAATAAACGGTCATTTGTGAATATTAATTCATACTGAATGAAAATGATACTGAAAATGATATATTGAATGTGTTGTTTTTTCTGTTTCTTTCTACATTTATACCAAGTACACAGAACATATTTGACTTGTTTGATGTAAGTGTAATCACAGCTGCACTTATCCTCTCTATTGTTCACATTTCTGTTATTCTAGCGCCACATTCCTCGTCAGCATGGAGTGGAGCTGCTGTTCCCTTCAAGGAAATAAAGGTGAACCAGCCTGCAAGACGCTCTCTGGTTAATTATTAAAAGAGATGGATGGAGATTTATTTTGTGTCAGTTTATGAATTGATGTTTTTCCTAATTATTACTATTAAAATAATTGTTATTTTAAGTATTTTGACACCCAAATGATGTACATTTGTCAAGTATAATTTGTTTGGAAACAGAAATGACATCACTATCTGTTATGTTATTTGTTATACAATTGTTTAACCATCATGTTTCGGCTATGTTGATTTACATCACTAGGTGGCAGCATTGAGTTGTGAACAAGACTCATATGAGTAGGTTTTAAGAGTAAAATCCAGTGCTGTGGGTGTACCATTGACAAAAAGAGGAAATTGATCACTTTACCCAGCAGAATGTCCAATGGGTTCATCTCTTTGTTCACTCTGCTCACTACAGATGCTTTTCAGAATGCCTGTATCTTTCCTCCTTTGCCGTCACTGAGGCAACAAATAGATCTTTTTCTCAGTATGCATCAAAATAAATCATCATCAGCCACCTGCAAAATGCTAATTCATTTATGGTATAGCTCATGACATTCTCCAAGGTACAAGATTGTATGGTAGATAATCAGTCATTATTTGATAGATGATTGCTACATTGTGTTTCCGGGGAATAATCACTCACTGTGACATGAAGGCATGAAAGCTATTCCTTGTCTTGTTTGTCATTTACAGACTAAACCGTTATATTCCTTTTTATTATTTTGTTGAATAAACTTAACCTTGACTTTTAAAAGGTACTGATGACCAGAGACTTAAGATGCATGCAACAACATCTCTAAGTGTCACCTACAACAACAAATTAAGCTCAACAAATGATGGTGGTTATGAAGGCACTGGAAAAACTTGTCAAACACTGTTGAAGTGGGAGGTTATTTATGTAATCACTTGCAGTTCACACAATGTAAAAAAAAGAGGTGTTGTTCAAGTTGTCTGTTCATCCCTACATCATATCTTAGTATCTTGAAGCCCAGGGATCATGCTTTTCTGATGTGTTAAGTTGTTTGTGTTAAAGTGTGTTTAAGTTTTAAGTTAAGTTATCATCTACTTTTAACATGACCCAGCCCCATAGTTCAGCTAAGAAACTACTATCTAATTTAAACATCCATCCTGGCATAGCTATATGGATACTGGATTACTTGACAGATATATCTCAGTTTGCCCAGTGTGCTCTTTTACTGCATCACCTTAGAGCTGTGTCCCACCACCTTATATGCTTATACATACAATACTGTTGGCCAAAAGACTGCAGACTATTCTGACACACACATTTTTATGCTAATGATTTAGTCATTGTGAACCAGTTACAGCAGAGTGATTTCTGCAGCGATGCGACAACAGCTACTCACAGAATAAAGTCACTACATTATAACTTAAATTGAACTTGAAATGATATAGTTCAATGGATTTTTGTTAACTAATTTCCTACAACAAATGGGTATAACGACACACACACACACACACACACACACACACACATACACACACACACACAGTTACCCTCTATTATTTGTTGTTTATCAACTGCACTTTCTCAACACATCCATAAATGCTGACTGATAGCAGCAGTCAGCATTTATGCTTTACTGCTGATGGTACAGTATATGGAATATTTGCTACTATACATTCAACTATTAACCAAATACACAACACAGATTTCTCACCTGATTGGTAAACTGTATTCTGTAATCTGCATCAATAACACACATAAATGCTACAGACTTTATAGGCTTGTCCTATTAAGTTTAAAAGTTTCTAACTAATGTAATTCACACTTTATTTCTGGACATAAAAACCCCCACATACAAATATGATAGTCTATGAACTATCAACATAAGGATCTATGGACCTACGCAAAACAAATGTTTTCTTTTTGTGTTTATTTTAGCATAATTGAAATGGAGTGGATTTATTTTTTTCAGGTGCCAAAGCCACTCAGATCCACTTAGATTGAGAACTCTCAGTTGGCCCCAAATCTCCAAGCACTCATGGATGATCAGTGTACAGTACAATTGAGCTGTGAAGCTAGTGAAAAACAGATGACAGCATGATAAGTGTTTCTGGCTGACTGCCTGGTTTCTAATGTGGTCTAAGAGCCTGGGCTTTCAATTGACAGATAGAACAATGCAGTAATGATATGATCTCCACAGCCTCAACAGACTATTTATCCATAGTTGACCATAATTAATATATGTGCCATAGTGATAGTCCAGAATGTGCTACTTAAACTAATGAAATAAATGTAATATCTATAACAATTATATTTTTCACATAACATCTATCTACTATTTTGTGGAATAACAATTATTTTATATTAGAACAACCCCACCAGAATATGTATTATATCTATAATCTCTAAATTTATTATCTCAAGTATTATGGTCTGTTTGAAAGCAGCTCGTTCTGTTTCCATGGTAGTCAATGGTTGGTAAAGCCCCTTTCTCCGCCTCCCTCTGTGGAGCTGTAAAACCTGACCTCCTTAATCTTTCAGTGTCTTTTGATTTCCCTCAGCTTGACTGGGCGTGAACACACATCAGCACTTAAGAGCCAGCACACTGTCGCCTGTTGATTTCTGCAGGCGCTGGGGTGATGAGCATTGGAATTTGGATTATCAATGTTGATTATTACATTCAGCTGGATTGCTTTGTTCTGAAAGAATAGAATAGAATAGAATAGATACTTTATTGTCATTGTCACCAGTACCACAAAATTTAAAGTGCTCACCAGTCAGTGCATCATTCATAAATAAAATAAATTAAAAAATAAAATAAAATGAAAGCAGCAGATAGCAAGGTACATGTCGAGTCCAACAGCAAGTGATATAATATACATGCATGATAATAAAAGTAGACAAAAATGCAAGGGCACTAAAATATTCATTATTCCCACCACATTATACTGTAAACACTAATAATGTAAAGTAAAATGAACTGCTTTGCATAAAAAGAACTGGCCAGGGTTAGAGGGTGATGTTTATATTTATTCTCCATCTACACGCCTCTCCTACTGAACAGTATCCTGGGCCTGGTTGCTATGGCAACTAGCAAGCCCATACTGAAAAGCGACCAGAAGACATTAATAAGCTTACTGCGAGCTTCTTTGGCTCCTTATATCGCTCATGAGCATAAGCAGTCACTGTAGGATTTTGAGCGGCATATGCATGCCCACAAGTTATATTCAAGTATTCAGGCACATTCATGTGCTGATAAGTAGGCTCTGAAAGAATATTCAAGTTAAAAAAAAAAACAGATAGCATTTGTGATGGAAATTGGAAATGCCAGGCAACTGATGTTACAAACTGACAAAGCTAAAATGCCCTAAGAAAGTGTTTCACCATCTGCCAATTTTTCCTATCAGCATCTTGGTACCCACAGTGTGAATGGAGCTCAAGTGGCGGAGCGGAGGGGATGCAGCAGGGGGAGGAGGCTTTAGCGCCTTGTTCGAAGCACAGACAGGAACACGACTAGCCGGGGGGGTATTGTGAGGCTTTGTAAGCTTAGGATTCCCTTATAAAAAAAGCCCTCCCCCATTCACCCAGAGCAAATCTCCCACCCCTATTAAAGCTAGTGTGTGGCCATGTTCTCCAGGCCAAGGGTGGGGCACGTTGTGTCTGTATGTAGGCATGCACATGTATGAAAAGTCAAGTGCATGTCAGATTCTAATATTTGTAGACATTTAATCAGTATCTGCTAATTAACTTGTTATTTATTTAAATTTTCAATTTAGTTAGAATGCATTAGTCACTAACACGCTAACCCCTATTGTTTATTTTCAAAATCCCAGGAGACAAAAGCTAATTAAGTGCAAATTAGCATTTTTTGATGCGCCACATGCAAACAATATCACTTAAATACAGAGTAAAACTGTTTATTTATTTATGTATTAAGCTTGAACACAACTCAGCCCTCATTGTATTACTCATGTATGTTTAGTTGTTGTTTTTTTTTAAATCATATGCACTATTAATACCTATTTAAGAGCAATTATCAAAGTGAAGGACTTGAATGGTCTGTGTAAAGTAAGAATTAGTATCAGTAACGTTAAAATTGAATTCAAACATATTAGCAAACTTTATTAGATTACTAAGCAGAAGAATAGTGGAGTTCATTTCGGTAAAGTGACAAATGACCACAATAACTCCTGCATGTAAGACTGCGCCGGTTTCCATCAAGAGGAGCGAGCAGAGCTACTATTAGATGCACAATAGTGCATAAAGTGCAAAGGCAACAGGAAGTGACATAAAAGTAAAAATACAACATAAAACAAAGGAAAAATGTCCTTTGGGTCAAGGCAAGAATGGGAAAAGACCTTGCATCTTGTACAACAAAATATATCAAGTTTACAGTTAAGAGGTTGATTTCTTTGAGCAGGAAACAGTTCATTTTGTACACAGAGACCAACGCTGACTGAAAGAACAGGAAAATACATCCTTAAAATGTTTGAACAGTATGAAAGGTCAGTAAATCTTTGCTAAATTTACAGCAACTGGAAACCTTTCCTTTGAAGGACGGTTACCTGAATTCAGTCCAATTATTAATAAAAAAAAACAAAAAAACCCCCACACAATTCAAACAACAAACTGGATCTATTTCTTGAAATTATGAAAAAGGATGGAGTCTAAAAGGTACACAGGTCCATGGATGCGGTCAACCTATTTGTAACATTTAGTTGACCAGAGGAACAGGCTTTATCCCGCAGCAGCATTGCACAAACTAGAAACAAACTTAAAAAAGTAGCAGAAAGTTTCCTAATGAGCTGGTAGGGGAGTCTGGGCTAGCTGATCTGAAACCTGATCTTAACAACACTCACAGTTACTGATGAAGACACAAGCTTAACTGCTAAATTCAATTAGAAGTACTCAGTGGATACAGGTGGTCAGACCATATGGTACAGAATGCTAATAGAATTATTAATCAATGTTACATTTAACATTCAAATATTAATAAAGCATTGTAATTTAACATTAATAAGTCATTAAATTGAAAACATTATGGTCTTTATGGTAATTATGCTAATCAAGATGAATGAAGAAGATGGTGCTGATCTTCTAAAAGGCCTGCAAAGTGAGCAGTCAAACTCTGTAATCAATGTCTATCTATCAAACCACAAACCGGTGGTATCCATCCATTCCTGCAATATTAAAACTGTGTTTACTTTCATCATTCTCAAAACTCTTTACTTGCCTTTTCCATTACTGCTTTCCAATCCTCAGCTGCAGCAGGAACTCAATTTCCCCACAGGGATCATTAAAGTTTCATCTAATCCACCTGTCTGATCATCCATCTATCCAACCATCTGTCCATACCACAAGCCAAGTCAGGTTTTATTTATTAAGCACATTTCATCCCACAGTAGTTAACCCGAATTATCTTTTATTCCTCCACGCCTCCCATCATACAATCTGTCACTCAAACTAGCTATACGTTTGTTGTTTTTCGGTATGGTATCCGCTGCATGTAAATAAATGTATTTTTGTTTTTTCTCCCATTTATGACTTTCTGTCACTATACCTTTTTCATTGTGTACTTTACTATGTAACTGACAGCACTTGGAAATCAGCACTATAGCACTTTAACCCCTAAATGTCCATATATCTACCACTGTCATTCATTATAATCAATCAAAACCACAATAAGACCTATGTACCAGATTCTGCATTGCTGCAATCTCACAATCCATCTACACACCCCCAAGCAGTCTCTTTTCCCACGCCTGATCACTACTCAGCTGCACTTAGAAACAGGCTATAAAGCTTAAACAAGCACAATGTACTGAAGCAACATGAAATAAGGATAAGGATAAATGTATTGATCACACAGTGGGGAAAATTCATTGCTACAGAAGCTCAAAAATAGTGATATAGAAAAAAAACAAAAAAACAAATGTATACAACAATAAAATAAAAAAAAAAAACTAAATAAAACCCTAAAATGCAATTATAACACACATATATATATATACACACACACAATTTCCATACACATACATACATATATATCTATACACATATATACATGCACATACACATACATACAACAGTAAAAACGATAAACTAAAAAATTACCCTAAAGTGCAACTGTAGTGCAGCATTGTACAGTCTGACTGCAGTTGGAATAAATGACCTGCGGAATACTATTTTAACGTGTCGCTGGACGATTTATACCGTGATGCTATGACTGTTGTGAATATTTATTGTAATTGCCTCGTATATATTATGTGTAATGTAGTTAATTTTTTTTAGGAATTGTGTCAGTAACATCTGGCAGGGGGGACTACCAATGGAAACCAGCCCTTGGCTGCAATTGGGTGCATTTATGTTTTTAGTTCTCTGAAAATGTATAATGACGTACACTGTCCCTTTGGAGAAAAATATAAATTATTATTAAGACTAAAGTGATGACACACTTTGTGTTCCCTCACATTTTTGCTTTTATAGATCTATAACAATATATACAAAGGAAAATTAAACATGGAACACAGAATATGTGTTCACAGAATATTACAACATTAAAGTAGTTAATCATTACAGAATGCATATCTCCCAAAATGTCAGTTTTCATACATTGTTCATTGTTTTTCATAAGACTGAGCTGTAAAACTTCCTCCCACAGTACACCCCAAAATCCTTTAATTAAAGTCCCCCCTCCAGTTAGAAATGTGGTTTTCATCTCGCTCCTTTAGTTTGATATTTAAGCTTCAATGTGCAGAAATACTGTATGTATGTGCTGAATGTGACAGTAGGAGATCGTTTTTACATTCATCTACTGGAGGTTGAAAGTTTGTCGGTGCTCAGATAAAGGGGTGTAACTACCAGAGTGAACTATTTTGGAGCCCGACATATATGTTTAACATCTGAAATTAAAAACATTTGCATATCAATAGATTGTTTTTTGTTGTTTTGGAGGTTTTTTGATGAGAGAGAAGGAGAACATGGGATTTCTTTATTTCTTATGTCAGAAATGTGTTTGGAGGGGACCTTTAAATCTTTAAAATGAATGCACTAATAGTGGACAACAACTTTACTAATGCCGTATACAGCATACATCTACATATACAGTGTGCATATATATGATAAGAATCCAATGACACCTCCTCAGTGATCATATAATTGAATCTGTATGACTAATAAGATTAGGAGAATCCCATTTCAGGGGAAATCAGATGTTCCCCTCCCTTATTTAAAGAGAGTTTGAGTTAATGCAGTACAGTCACTGCCGCTGGGGGGGTGGGTTCGATGGGCTTAACCATTCTGTCTTATAGCCAGGGGTGTTTAGGGTGGGCCAGGCAAGTAAGGGTGACCTACACTCACGGACAACCCTGTTTAAAAATGGTCTGGACTTACTGCTCAGTCTCTATCCTAGACTGCTTTCAATGCTTTAATTCCACATCTTTCATACACCTGCCTTTTCATCTAAATACCCCCACGTCACACATGCGCTCTTCTGCCTACCATAGAGACCACCCTCTGCTCCATCCAGCCCCCCTTCTTCCCTCCTCCTCCTTCTCCACTGGGGACCAAGGAGGCTTTCAGCACTTGCCACGGCAGTTTGCAATGGACAGCACCACAAAGACTCAGTGATCCCTCGCATCACCCCGGACGCTTGACAGAAACCAGAGCTGACAGCCAATCTCAGTGTTCAGTAAAGAACATCTAGAAAGTGGAAAAGTGAGACAGAGAGAAATACTTTTTGTTTTCTGGACTACCCATTTAAAACAAATACGGTTTTGTACCTGAAACCCAAACAGGCATTTTTCACAAATCTTTTGTTGCTCTAAAAAAAACAGAATCAACACAATGGAAGAAGACATGGATGAGGGGCAGACCCAGAAAGGTAAGGAGGTATTTCTTTGCATGTTTGTGTAGATTTCCTTAAGTAAATCTGACATGGGTGTTTTGTCAGTGTGTCAGCAGTGCCTCCGCAGAGATAAATGCACAAATGTTAGCCTTTCCCTTTCTGAATAGAAGAGCAGCTGTTTGTGGTAATTCCTTTGTCCATTGAGTGTCAGCACTCCACGAAAGAGTGCACGTCTGTATGTGCTGTTTGAGTAGTCGGAGGGGTGTGAACTGCTTCACACGGCTGGACTGTCTTTGTTTGCTTGATATGGCTTTCATGCTTGTGGCGATGGCTGATAGGGAGACATGGAGAGAGAAGAAACAAACAGAGCCTCTACACTCATTAATCCATCAACTCTCAGGTTCTGTCCTTTGTGCCCAAAATACCCAGACGTTGTGTGCTGCAGCAATGCTTTGCGACATTTTAAGCAGAAGCAAAGATTTTTTTTTGGCTCATTTAAGAGGGGCAGTGTTTGCTATGTGCAAAGTGGAATTTCTGTTTATATTTCACACGCCCCAACTGCCACCTTTTCTTTGCATGAATGATTCAGTGAATGGTTGGGAGTCACAATGCAGTCATATTTTTTTCGTTTACTAGCGGAAAGCAATATTTTGAATTGAGAGTTTCCCTTAACATCAATCGTGAAATGACACACCTTTGTCTCTGCCTGCCTTGACTCTCCCTTCCTCTTTGATTTATTCCATGTGACAGGCATGGCTTCATATGTTTGTGTTTCTCTCCCCTCCTCTCTCCCTCCTCCCAGGAACCAAGTGCTCCTCACAAGCGCACACACACATGAGCTGAAACAGTTGCCATGGCACTGGCCAAGTGTAGTCATTATCTATTATCTCTTCACCCACTCCTGCTGATGACATTTCCGTAACACTAGAATAGTTCAATGTGCCTGAGGAGTGTGGGAGGGAAAGAAAGGAAAAAGAACAGGTACAGGGCCAGAGTCAGAATTACAGAAAGTAAGTAGAAGAGGAGACGGCAAAGAGATGGAGAGATTGAGAGTGTGCACAAGATAAGCAAATGCATGATAAGCAAAATAAAATAAAATATCTATATATATATATACAAATAGAGAGTGAGAGTATGAGAGTGTGTGTGAGAGAGAGAGAGAGAGAGAGAGAGAGAGAGAGAGAGAGAGACAGAGAGAGAGAGAGAAATCCTAACTCACATGCATCAGTTATAAAAAGGTTGTATTGTGCTTCCTGCTTGTTGAAGGGATCGAGAAATAAATATTTATGAGGATGCAGTTCCCATGACAATGTACAATGCTTGACATATGCAATGTACAATGCTTGACTACCACTTGGTCACCATTACTAGGTGTGTACTCAGGCATCACTGTTCAGAAAGCAAAATCTGTCAGCCTTGGCTACTAACACAAATGCTCATCCAACTGAAAGAAGCAGCCATGCAAGCATTTCTGTAAGTAACATCGATTCATTTGGGCAAAGCACAGTTTCATAAAGACTGTAATTAGTGTGCACTCATATACTGCAAGCTCTGCTGGCCCATATTTGGCTTACTGGTACATTTTCTTCAGTATATTTGAAAGTTTGGAAATCATGAAAATGGAGGGCTATAGCTTCATTTAGATCTTAACTGCAAATTGAGTTGGTCTGCAAAAGCCATTTTCTGAGATGAACGACGATGTCTTGTTTTCTTTCTTTCTTTCGTTTTTTGTTTTTTTTGCAGATGACGTAATTGTTTTTGTCACTGGATAAACTTTGATGGTTTGCAAGAATGGCTCGGATGTTCAAACTTCAGCATTATTTATATATTTGTTGTCTATATCATCCTTACAAAGAAGTGCTCACTATCCAAAAAGGGGTTGGTAAAAAGTAAATGACCACCACCATCCTGTTATCCATGAGGATGACATTTAAGCTGGTCCAACCCCCCTGAAAAAATGTATGCAGGCACTCACAGTCCTATGGCCAGTAGGATGACACACCCTCAACAATCACTGCCCACGTGTCACAGCAAACATGAGCAAAAATTACAGTTGTTTCATTGAGTGACTTATTTAAATGATCTGCTTTCAACTTTGAAGTTGATGTGACCAGAACATATTAATGTGAAAGTTAAATCATTTTAAACAATGCCTTTCTAAATGATATGATGACATGCTGTAATGCATAGTTATTGTTATTTAATTCCACTTATACAATAAAACAAACACAAATAAATAATAAGTAAGAAGTCATTTCTTAAAATAAATTTATCAATTTCCAAACTTCTCTCATAATTTTAACCCCCCACCCCCACCCCTCCTTAATTTAGAACTGAAATCTTAAATTTCATTCACTTTCCCTGTGAGAACCAACAGCCAATTTAAAGACAGGTTCCTATTTATTACCTGGCTCCGATAAGATTATGACATATTTCAGGACATTCACTGGTTAATCAAGCGTGACACAATTTAAGATAGAGAGGTTAGAGCAAAGTGACAAGGATCACTGGTCACTTAACTCAGAGTGTCTTTTATAAAAATGATTTATTGTCTTAACACATACACCTCTCACCTGGTTATTAAGAAAATGATGAAGTACGATGAGCATTAAATCCACCCTGTCAGATTTTGCTCCACGTCACCTTTATTCTAGTCCGAGTCCCGTGAAATTATGTAATTGGAAGAATCATTGCTTATTTTCAGGAAACGTGATAAGCTGCAAAACCCTTTGTTAAAACCGTGTAGAATAATAAACATGAGAAAGAAATTATAAAAAACAATGGGGGAACAACATTATCCATTGAAGTGGCCTTTCAAGCAAGCACTACCCACAGCAAAAAAAAACAAAAACACAGGCACTATAACAATATTTCAGTCCAACCATAACAACTTTAAAAGCTCATGAAAGTCACGCAACATTGTTTACCTGCGAGGGGGAAACTGTGTGGTGAGATTCATGGGGGATTTTATTATCAACTGGGTACTATCTTTACTACCTGTTAGCAATTAATTTCAGTGTTAAAGAACAATTCAATGTAATTTTATTGGTGAGAAGATGCTACAGACACCACCCAAAGAAAGTACACATTACAAATAAATGAGGTACAAGCACCACAGAAGAAGTGAGCGCACACAATGAGTGCACTCACAGCACGTTAATGCCCTTCTGTCTTCCTCTTCTAAAGCAGCAAATCTCAGATTATGAGTCAGATGCACCAGGTGGGCACTGCTCACTTCAGCTGCTAGCCAAATGTAGCAGCGCACACCATGTACCAAAAGGGCCATCAGCAACAGGAAGCAAACCAACGTCCTACGGTAGAACAAGCAGGTTTGAGCTAAACTGATGGCAGGGCTAAAATGAATCAAGTTTTGCAGATAAGTTATGCAAATTAGCATAAGATGGATAATACTGTTCAAGAATAAACCAAACAATATTTTGGGGACAGCTTAGGTTTTTGTTAACTGCTGCTCAATGGAAAATGTGAGAAAGGCACACCTGTTAGCATTTCCTGGGCCAAGAATCAACTCTGCAAGGCACCGCTTGTCCTTCTGTTTGATCAGTCTGATCTGGGTACTTATTTGTCAAGCTGTTACATGATGAGCATTTCATTGACATATTTAGTGAATTTAGGTAAAGTAATGACTCAATAGACAAACCACAGCAGCATTTTTTGTCGTATGACGCAGCTAGAACACAACAGACACGGTAACACAGTGATGAGAATGTGTTGCTTTAGTTTTAATAGTTCACAGAGTTGCATGCACTTTGAATCTACGGCTCCTATAATAAATGTCAAATTTGCATTGAGGTTAAGGCATGATGAATTCACAAGACGCTGCTTTGAATATATATTAGTTGTGGTCAGACTGACTCATTGACAGACCATATCTTATGATTAATTACATATGGTATATTTTATTTAATTTTGATCATTTTGAGCATCTGTGTACATATATTCATTTACTTCGAAGTAGTATCGCCTTCAACAGTTTCCTTATCATCCATTGAGGCTGGTTATCTTATTTACTTATCTGTGTCCAATGAGTGCCTGAATGCCATTTCAGGGGCTTTTCTACTCTGACATAATATAGCTTCAACTCAGAATATTAGTGAGCAGTGTTGTGATCCTACTACTGTGTATAACCCATCCCTCTCTCCCTCCCTCTTCTTTTTCTCATTGTTCTGATTCCTGACTTGGCCCAGCCCAGTAGAAGTCAAGGGAGTTCCACCAATTGTTCTTATGAAGTTTCTTGGAGTAGATGGTAGAACACTTCTGAGGGTTTTCTTATTGTTCTGGCAGGAACAACTCTCCAGTTTAGATTTAAAATAACGGGATAACAGGTGTTCAGAATATAATGATGCACTTTGAGACCGTTCCCTGAAGATCTTAACTGATTCTTTGTAACGATGATATCTGCCATGGTAGTTTTGCATTGTTTAATTTTAACACAAGGACTAATTTATATGCTTATTCATACGGTAATGTGTTTCATGATGTTAGTGTTTCTTCATTGTTTAAGCTTATTTAAAAAGATACACAGCCATCAGTAAGACAATAAGAATATCTTACTAATGTATGTCTTACTGTAACTGCAGAAAGATAGACATTTCTTTCTTTTTTTTTTGAGTATATTTTAATTTTGTTGTTTTTAAAATTTAAACTCTACTTAATTCATCTAAATTGAATACAATCATAGAGATTGATGCCACTTTCCTTCATATATTAGGTAGAGGCTATTAGTACAATGCACTGATTATTCCAACACTCCTTGTTGTTATATTGTTGGCAATCAAGATATTTAAGCTCATTTCACCCTGGAAAAGAGCATCAGCTGCTTGTTTAAAATGTGCAAAATGAAAGTAAAAGAACAGCCCTCATCTCTTTTCTTGACTTTTTGACATTCAGCCCTTAGTTCCTGCAGTGAACTTGGCACGGACAAAAGACACATCCCTGCTCAGCAGTCACACAGTCCTGTTCAGATTCTTCCATTTCTCAGGGAAGAAAGAAAGAAAAGGAATCAGTGCCTGAGCTTTTGGACCTGGCCTGTAACGTCCTTTTTGCCCAGAGGGGTTATCTGTGTAATGTGTCTCATTCACTATTGTCCCACTGAATTTGTTGACATACAGTAAGTGGGTCACGGCTCTGAAGTACCCAGTCTATTCTCAGATTTTGCGCTGCGGTTGACATGGCAACCATACTGGTTGATTAAACATGTGCAGAGGAGATGGGGGCGTGCGGGAGCTGAAAAAACCTGCTCGCTTCAGGGGAAGGGGGGCTACGCATTAAATATAGGAAAGCAATGAGACACGTATACGCCCATTACTCTCAGTCTGACACAGACACACCATCCCCCCACTGAGATATCTCTCTCTCTCTAGGACCAGGCTCATTGCCACCCCACCCCCATACAAAACTCCTCTGGTAACAAGGAACTAATAACTGCTAGTTGTATGTGCAAAAAATGAGTCTGATTGGATGTCTTGCTTCTTGCTATGCAAGTGAAGTCAACATGCACTAGAGATCTGCCTTAAGACATCAAATTTGATTATAATATTTTCTCCGTCTCCTTCTTATTTTAATTCTGTTCATTACCTCCTCTAACACTGCATTTTATTATCTTTATTTCAAAAAGCAAACAGATCATTTCTATATGATGATCCATTTTCATTAAGGGTGCGTCTACTTTGAAATTAAATTATTGTGGGCTAATATAATCTTTAGAAAAGCATTCTTAGCATCATTCCTTTTTTCTCTCCTTTCTATAAATGTTATTACATTAAGAGAAGCATCTGAAAAAACATCACCAGCTTCAGCATTTCTGCCTCAACTTCTGTTGGATCAGTATCTGCAGATATGTGTCAGAAGATATTATTTTATATTATATCTATTTTTGACCCATGACACACAAAAGGAATAAAAGCTGATCACTTGAGCTTTGAACAATATTGCACACTACCAACAGGATCACAACATTTAGCATCATTGTAAGTTTCTAGTTTGGTTCTATACTGTGTTTACTTACACTGACCATTAATCCTCTTGCACATTAGTACACAAAAAAGTTCCCTGCCACTGAACTTTATATAATGGTTGAAGTTACCAATAGAGTGCAGAAAAATGAGAAATAATACTTTTAGACCAACATAAACATCAGTGACTGATTTTGAGAACTTTAAAATATATTTGACAAGATCTTGAAAACAGAAAAGAATCCAATACACTTGACCAGACCTACTGTAACCCAAAAAAGGAAATAAACATTAAACTGAAATCAAATGAGAAACTAGGTAAGGAAATAATGATTGAAAAATGATTGTAATACTGCAATTGTCAATATGGCCGAACAACATCTAACCCATTAGTGTCATTAAAAGGGCAGCAAATGCTTAATTAATTAACCCCAACTGTCTCCCAGATGTTAGAGACATGTTTTCTTTGAGGAATGTGATTTGGCTCTAAGCATTATTTAAAGATAACCTCATTCCTCATATGAACATTGACTGGATCAGTGAGAGTCTGAGTGTGTATTTGTGTGTGTGTGTGTGTGTCCCTTTTGCCTGTCGGATATGACACTGACAGATGGAGGAGAAGTAGGAGGTGGGAGGGGCCTTGGGAGGGGGTCATCCTTTCTCTTTGTATTAGGGAGACGCCTTCTGTTGATTGGACCATGGTGTTTGGGGTCATGTAGGCTTCGCTCTTTTTTTCCCCTAACACAGGCTTTTTTTGTGTGGAGGATAAAATATTTAAAACCCCACTGTCTCCTGAAATCCTGTCTCTTTGTTTAAAATTCATTAATACTAATCCCTGTGTTGCCAGATTTTCAATTTTGGCATGTGAAATTTATTTGATTAACACTCAGTGGAAAGAATATCCTTGTGTCCTCTCTGTTGGAGACAGTCAGGGAACATTAAGCATTAAAATACTTCAAAAATCTCTTTTTTTTCCCTTTGAACATTTTAAAGCTCAAGAACCTGCCGTGCACTGGGGATAGCCTCCATAGATTGTAAAAAAATAAAAAATAATGCCATCAATACCAAAATTACTCAAATAGAATACCATCTCCTGCTTAACCAGTAGCAAAAAGCACACAGATGTACTTCATCCCATCTTTTACTGGTCCATTTAAATCAGCTTAGCCAAAGTCAGTTACACCAGATTCCCAGCTTGACTGGCTGTCAGTCTGTACCTCAAAAGACAAGTACTACTGAACCCGTGATGAAGATCAATCACAATACTTGTGACTCCTCATCAAGCAGGGGATCTTTTATTTTCATCGCAGGTAATGTTGGGCTAAGCAGAAAGCATGAATAATAAATGTGAGAGGCTTGTGCTCTGCTGCACTGTGCCACATTTAAATTATGGATCAAGCATCCAGTAGCTCTCTGAGTCAGTTCGCACCACCACTTGCCATTTTTCACCAGCTCGATCTTTCAGTCAGTTAAGATCAATGTAGAGTTACAGAGGGGAAATGAGAGGAAGTGCTACTGTGGGAGAGCATTTGCTTTAATGCAGAGGTGGCGACATGTAACACTTTTTATCAGAGCTAGATAAATAAATCACAGCTAATGAAATACTCCAATTGTATCACAAGAAAACACATGAAGCTAGCACAATCCAGATGTAGTTTTAATTCTGCTCTAAAAATGTGAAGAAACACAATAGAACTTTAAAGTGACAAGAGCCAATTGAAGACAAAATTCGGGAGAAGATGACACTGTAGCCATGGCTGAATGTAACACTGCAGCAACTGTTTCAGTGCTGCAAGAATTACTATTCAGTAGTAACTTTAACCTGCATTTGGCATGGTCATTTCATTTGGCCATTTTCTAATACACCTTTTCTAAATGGTTCCTGGAGTTTCCCCTTAACAGAAAGGCTGACAATCAATAAAACACCACTCTGGTTACATGCACTCACTAATGCACCCATCTCCTTTCTGTAGCTTCATCTTCAACTGTTTCCATGGAAACAACACTGACTTTCAGTCAAGTCACGTAGACAACATTATTTTGTTGTATCTCAATAATTATGATGCAAACTAGTAGCTAGGTGTCTTATTTGGCTCTGTAATACGCAGTAATGACACTAAACTACTTTAGTGCCAACTACTTGATTGGCACTGTATATCGGGCAAAAGTAAAATAAAAATGAAGGACAACAAGATGCCTGCTCCAGCTGGTTTAAATCCTTGTGCAAAAATGTAAATAATGCAGAGGTAATAAACCCTAATTGAGGGCTTGACATAAATCATTCATATTACTTCTCATCTCCCTTCACGTAAAACACAGGCTCTGCATGTCTACAGCACCAAATTTAACCAGCATGCTTCAAAAGAAAGATTGCATGCGCTTGTGCTACAAATCCAAGAGGTATTCTACATATGGAAGTTATTTTTCAGCAAACAAAAGCCCTGGTTTTAGACTAACTATACAATCAATAGAGCAAATAATAATGAATAGCGTTCTTCATAGTGCAGGTGACCTATCAGGGTATTCTTAAAAAGCTATTGTAAACAATCTTTGCTTGCATATGATGTTAAAGCTAAGATAAATGTCAATCCATCAAAATATCTCAGCGCTGACTTGTCTGTTTGGTGAGTACTTCAGATGACTGCACAGTTGGATCTTTTACTCGTGTTTAAACTGGCACACTGACCCAGACCATGAAGGCTAATGTGACTGCTCTCTCCCATCTTGTCAGTAAACACCATCTCATCAATAAATCCTGTCACTGCTTGCTATTAGAAACGATAAGGCATGTCTGAGGGAGGAGGTGGTGACAAAAGCCCTGTCTAGCTTCCATGAACAGTGGATGTACTGTAAAGGTGTCTTTGAGCAAGGCACCTAATGAAATATCAATTCTTAAACATATACATATATACAGTTCTTTAATGAAACATCTAGAATTTCTGTTAGTGGCCAAATATAGTCAGTCAGATGGTCTTGTGGACGTTGTAATCGTAATAACGGTTTTTTGTTTTTTTTTTAATTTAAATTTAGTAAGTAAGTTTAAGTAAACATTTTCCCACCAACTGTAGCCTCAACAAAGCAGAATGCAATGATTTTTCGAGAGATGTTTGAAGATTCTCAGTCATCCAGATTGTTATTTTTCCATCTGAATATTTACAAGCAATACAGTAAGTAAGAGGAAAGATCAGTGATACTCCTTAACCACAGCTGAATGATCACACCTGTTGGGAAATAACCACAATGTCACAACTCCAAAACCACTTCTATGGGGGCTATCCAAAGGTACTCTGGGAGACAATTAAAAAAAATTAAAATACTTGATTACAAACTATTTTTAGGAACCGATTGTTTCACTTGATTGTTTATGAATGTTCTTCCTTCTCATTCATGACTTTTAAAACACTTGGGTAAATTGTAATGGTAATAAAGTTGTATCACCACTCATCGAAAAGGCAGCTCCCAGTCATCTAAACCCACTACAGGTAGTCATAGCCATACAAATTAAGGTGTGACTTTTTGTGAAACCACCTGAGAGTGAATGTCAGAAGGCACTGTGAGAACCTGAGAGCCTAAAAGGTATCAACGGTGAGGTGTTTCTTGAATGTTTAATGTCCCTTCCCAAGTGATGTCCCACTCCCCTGAGCTTGGCCAGGAGTTGTGTTGGAGAAATACCAATTCAATGAAGACACAGTCCCCCATACGCTGCTTCCAGAGGGATTCTACAGCTTGATATATTGTGACATATATTAATCTCCCTGAGAGGGGGGGCATGCTTGAAATTGAAACAGATAAAACCAGCTCACACTTGACTTGAGTTTGAACTGGGCATAATTCAAACTTTGCATCACCACGCCAAGAAAACAAAGACAAACACAGGCTGAAAACAGAGAACAAAAGCACATCTAAAAGGCATTAATAACCTAACTCAACAGTGTTTCAATTAAGCAGGTCATTTTTTATTTTTTTGCTTTAGGGGTATATCCCCAAAAAGTGTGAAAGCAGAAATGGTTTAGAGACAGAACAGTAATCTTTCTCAGGAACCTTTCTTGGACAAAAAATACAGTAAGAAGGCCAAATAGAGATTCTACGGGCAGCACAGTTCAGCACTGGATTACATCAGTGAGGATGCAGATAATCTAGGCAAGCCTAGGCGAGGGTCGGGGCTGCACCAAGCGTCTGAGTACTCAGCAGAGCCCAGCAGGCGGACCAGCTACTTGGTATTCCAGTCAGGTTTAAATCAGAGCCACAAGCAGAGAGTTGGGGAGGAGAAGGAGGGGGGATATTGCTTTGGTTCCTGCTTTGTAACACAGGTGAAGACAGCCAGATAATCATAAAAGAGATGCTGCTGAAAACATACTTGATGAACGATCCTGGAATCTTTTATCATCTCCCAAACTGACAATGAAAACTGACTGTGCAGTCAAACAGTCTACTCTCTTTTCTGAATGAGGACAGCAGTGTAAATGCAGGCAAATTTAATCATGGGCCATGATCGTGATGTAACAGATCCAAGAGAAAATTTCTGTTTGTATTAACATGGAATAACATTTGTTCATTTCATATGCATATACCGATTTGGATTCCAGACAAGCTGTGGATATATAAGAAATAGCCACCGAGATGGTGTTACAAACTGACTCAGGATGAGCTTGGCTATATAAACGATAGTGTCTGTGTGGTTCATATAATGCAATGCACTACAAGATCCTATAAAGTAAGGCTGTGTTCCATGTTTCGACAGAAAATAAACTGTTGTTATTACTGAGAAATGACTGACTCGCACACACACTTACTAATACACATACATGAGAAGGAAAATCATAAATCCAAGCAATTTAATCTAAGCAATCAAAGCATAAACCTGCGTGCACAACTATTTACAGACTCGCAGCTTCTCTGTGAGCAATCTGCAACAGGAGATTGAAGTTGGAGCCAAGCAGTTATTAGTCACCTTAAGGGCCCCCAGGGAAAGAAAGCTGAGCAAAGAAGAATGAGGTTAAAGGTCAGGAGCACTATGTAAATCTCAGGGTTTTTTGGGGCTGAATAAAATGTCAGCATCCTGTAGGGCAGAACAACTGACAGAACAAATATAGCGCAGAAACCCAGAACACAGGAAAAATGTTACCACAGATAGACACCATAGATAAAGTCAAATGGAAATGGCCATTGAGCATCTCATTTCATTTTACGGCCTTAAATATGTACTGTGGTTCAGATACTTGGTCAAGTTGTTGTATTTTCCATTGTGCACATGCAGGGCTGCCTTCCAGCTGAGGTTTGGATGTTGGAGATTCTCAAAAAGTAAATGACAGTACAGTGTTCAACATGCAAATGCATTCACCCATTAGCAATGTTTTGCTGAATAATTTAGAGCTCAGCAACATACTAGTAAGAATCTTGTCCGACTTTGTGTCACAGTGGGCCAAAGACATATTCTACCCAGCCTGGGTTTTCTTTTAGACATTAAAGCGTTATTTTTAGGGTCTGTTGACTAAAAACTGACTTTTTTCTCTCTGTGTATGTTTAGGATGCCTTGAATGCTGCATCAAATGCCTGGGTGGGATCCCATACCCATCCCTCATAGCCACCATCTTGCTCTACGCGGGTGTGGCTCTGTTCTGCGGCTGTGGACATGAGGCACTGTCTGGCACCGTCACCATCCTCCAGAACTACTTTGAGGTGGTGCGGAGCCCTGTGGACGCACTGGACATCTTCACCATGTGAGTAGAAAAAGGATAAGACGGGCTGTAATGGTAACTTAGCTGAAGAAAACATTATACATGATCCTCAAAAGAAAATAAAATTGTATAAATAGAAAATTTGCATAACAACAGGGACAAAAAAAAACCTAGCCTAAATTTCCCAAACTGAACTAAATCTCCATCTCTAAATATGTAACTTAATTGGCTAACATTGCATCTGTTTTTTTTATAAGGCACAAAATCAAAAGTAAAGAATAACATTACTTCATCCATAATTAAATCATCGTCTATTCTAGGTATCATTGTGCTGCAACTTCACGACACAACCCAACACACTTTTAAGAATAAAACATAAAACATGTATTTGGTGTGCACATTTTCAGTGGCTCTCTATTCATTTGCAGAATTGACATTATCAAGTATGTGATCTACGGCATTGCTTCGGCTTTCTTCGTCTATGGGATCCTGCTGATGGTGGAGGGCTTTTTCACCAGTGGAGCCATTAAAGACCTGTATGGAGACTTCAAGATCACCACCTGTGGACGTTGTGTCAGCGCTTGGGTACAATTTGTACATAATAACCAGCTACTTAAGTTATAGTTTTTTTTATTTAATTAGTTCTACTGTCTATTCATTATACCTATAAACTACCATTACTGCTGTAATTTGGGACTGCAGCTTTCAGAAATCTCAGTCTAAATACGAGGTGATTTTACTGGACATTTCCCTTGAGTGGCTGGTTCTCTAGGTGCTTAGCTGTGATAGCAATCACTACTCCAAATCCACAACCCGCTCCTCTTATGATTCAATCTAACAAATCACTGTTGCTGTTAATCTAGCAATGGACATTTTCAACTGAAGGTAGATAACCCTGTAACAGATTTTATTAACTGATTAGAGGTTGAATTTGTATTTGTTAAAGAGATCAATTATTATTACAAATTTTGTACAAGTCATCTTATTATGTAGGACATTTAGGAACTAAGCAAGTGTGACAAACCTAACCCTAACCCTAACCAGGCAGCAAAACACACCATTTTTGTGCACTAAATTATTTGTCAATTTACTTGTGTATGTGCAGATTACTTAAAAAATGTGTTCCTAATTTTATGTTGCGACTGAATGCTCTATAATTTCATTAAAACATCAGTCAACATAATTTTATTATACTGCCAAAACAACAATTCAACACTAGCAGCATTTCACAGAGCCTGCAGCAACCCTAACAAGATTATCTCTGGGATATAATTGCTTAGCAAATCTGGCAATCCACAGGGAGGAAAAGAAAATGAGCTATACTGTGGTATTTGTGGTCACTGGGTTCATTAAGTTAGTGTGTGCTAATCTTGTGCCCATGGAAATGTCTAGCATTACAGATTCACAACAGCTAGTTTGTGTATCTCAGTACCCATGTTTCTCCCCATAATGCCCTAGAACAAAACATTAAATCTATATTGTGGTGGGTGTACAGTAACTTCACATTTATCTAAACTAATTAGGAAAAACATCAGCTATTAAAATAGCCTGACTTGTTTTCACACACCGTATGTAGACTGTTTTCACATGCAAACCTGTGAATCACTCATTCTGATAGTAGGCATTTTTAATCCCTTGTAATTACATCAATGAAGTAACAACTGAAGATAATTACAATTTTTAAAAGAGTCTATTTCAACCAGATTATGCTTTCCTTTAGCAACCAACAACTGAAAGATGACCTGTTGATAAGCTGAGTGTAAATCATCATCCTTGTTTAACAAAAAAAATGAGGTGGTTCACAGGATAAAATGAATTAATACTGTACGCAAACATGATCTATTGTCCTCTTTTGCTGTTTCAGTTCATCATGCTGACATACATCTTCATGCTGGCTTGGCTTGGAGTCACAGCTTTCACCTCTCTCCCAGTCTTTATATATTTCAACATCTGGAATATTTGCCAAAACGCTACTGTGCTGGAGGGGACCACACTCTGCTTGGACCCACGCCAGTATGGTAAGAATGGATATTGTGTCTCCATTGCTCTACCCCGGACTGCTCAGATCTCAATTTCTGTGGTGTCTGCAGGACATATGGAGTCATGCACTGCTGAACACTTCTCACATCTGTGTTGTGCTGTCTAACTACAGCTTTTATCCAAACATCTTGGAAATGTTTTTTCTTAGTTACTGTCCCCCATAGACCAAGCTGAGAGGTTGGTGATAAAGGTGCAGCCATTTATTGGTTTACCTGCTATCAGTTTGTAATACCTCTAAAAGCAAATGTAAACTAGTCTCCATCTAAGACTTGTACACTGTTATATTACATTTGTGGCCTCTAGTTTGATTTTGGAAAATATAGACAAATAAATAACAAATATCATGCTGAAAGTATTGAAATCAGTATGAAATTCAATCATCAAAACAGGTGTGATTAATTTTGTGTCAATGCACTAATCAACTAACCGAAGCAGCTCTAATGACTACTGTGAAGTCACTACACATTGCAAAATATGTTAACAGTTATATGACAATAATATTAATTGTTACACGCAAACTCACTAGCAGACTGTAACAGTTATTAATCATGTGTAGCCTCTAATGTTTTTGTTTTTTTGTTTTTTTTTACTTTTCTTTATATTCTGGATGGATAATGACATTATAAAGGCTTAATTGTAACTCCTAGTTACCCTAGTCAAATGTATGCAGCCATGTCATAAAATGAAAACCTCTCCTGCAGCAGAAAAATACAATAATGTACTTTTACAATGTCATTTTACAACCCCGCCCCCCTCCTCCTCCTCCTCCCATATAAAGGACATTAATTTGTTAAATAAGCTACTGGCTCATTATTTTTAATTAATGCTACCTCTTACAGTACATTAGCCACCAGCTTCACTTATACTGCCGCTGTGTCAACAACCATTTGTGCTGCCACCATAACATAAGAGCCCTATATGTCGCCTGTGTTTGATTGTGCGTACAGGAAGTCTGCACTATAATGGTGTACTGGTAAAAAAAAAAAAAAAACTTGCTGTCACTGTTGCTGTTTCTTCATTATCTGCATTTTGTTTTACAGAAGTAAACATTTTTTGCACATATTTAATAAACTATTATATTTCAGGTATTGTGCCAATTGCTGAGGCAAAAACTGTGTGTGCTGGATCAGAGAAGTTCTACAGGATGTGTGACTCCAATGAGGTAAAGCAAAATGACATTTTATTGTACGATTTTACTGTTGATGATATGAGTTGATAACTGTAAGGTTTTAGAAGTAGATGGGTTTATAACATCAAACAAAAGTTTACTAGTTTGAATGCCAATAACAGCTGAGAAGGTTGAAAAAGTAGCACTTGTTTAAAATAGCTCAGTCCACACACCACCAGCCACCACACGTGTGCTCTACTTCAACCATAGAAACACTCCCTAGGTGCCTTTGTGTATAGGACTTCATTAGCTGATGTGAAGGAGTGGCTAAAACAGCAGAGGAGTGTTGAAGCACTGGTTGCTTTATGAGCAACCTGTTTGTTTAGAGTGTGTGGAAACCCAGCGTGGCTCCTTATAGTAACATACACACGCATTACTCATGTGAATAAACTGTATAATCTGATATTACCATCATGTAAACAAAACCTACAAGGACTGCGAAAATAAACATCAATAAGTTTAACTGTCCCAACACATATTTCCAGGTAGGAGCTTGGACTGGCAGGCTCAGAATTGCCCACAAAGCCTCAAACGCTAATATGTATGGTGATTTGTTTTTTCTACAGCTGGACATGACATTCCACCTGTTCATCTGTGCCCTCGCTGGAGCAGGAGCTGCTGTTATTGCTATGGTGAGTCACCAACTTGTACCTCTCTCTCAAGGGATGTGACAATCATAACATAAAAGACAAAACATATATCCAAGAAGTCTTATTTGCTGCAATTTAGAAAACTATCTCCCTGGTATCCATACAATTTTCTTTTCAATGATTTTATCATTTTCAAATGTATCTTATGACATCTTTTAAATCAAGCACAAAGCAAAAGAACCTTTAGCCAGGATGTATTTTAAATGCTAAGATGTTCACTCATATTCATAGGAGACAAGTTTACTCAATTGCTCAGTCAGTACCATTTTGCAGGTGTAGGATTTGAACATGTTTGAGAATAAATGGTAACTCTGGGAATGTTGTATCTATCAAATAGCTATGTTTTGTTGTGGCTGCTCCATGGCTTGCCTGTGTTGTGTTTGCCTGTGAGAGTATAGCTGTAGATGGGAGAGAAGGCATTTTGGCGCAGTGAAAAGACAGGGTCTGTCTCCCTCCCCTCTTTCGGAGGCACCAGGCATGTCATGGCGTTGTCATGGAAACAGGGAGAAGAAAGGCTCAGAGATTGTTGCAAACATCACTCAGTAATTTCTGAGGAGCCATTTTCTGAGAAACAGAAAGTGTTTACTAGTTAGAGATGATGGTGCAAATTGTGGCAGAACTCAGTTCTGCACATATTTCATTTTTACAGATGATGGCAGGGGACATTAATCACAACAGATACAGCTAGAGAAACAATCAGTCCTAAAATATGCTAGGATATAAAACATCACACGCTTCATGTGAGCCTGAGGAAAAAAATCTGAACTACAAACTAAATAAATACATGCCCAACCCAACAGTTATGAGGGTTAGTTCAAATCTCCTAATTTATTATTTCTACATATCAGAAATAAAGAGCAGTGCATCTATGAAACTGTTATTAAGTTGAGATTTTGTTTTATAACCTCAGTTATTACACCAAAATACATTCATTATAACTATATGGTAACGCAAATGTTAGAGTAGCTACATATAGTATTGTGCTGCCACCTGCTGGACAGTTGGAAAGCTCCTCTAAAAAAGTTAAAGGGTTAGTCTACACAAACAAGCATTGCCAGTTTTTTCTGTATATATACAGTAGGATAATTTATCTAAAGCTAATCAGTTCTTTATCGATGTACACTTGTAATATTTTCCTTAAATTGCAGATCCATTACTTGATGGTGCTGTCGGCCAACTGGGCCTATGTGAAGGACGCCTGCCGGATGCAGAAATATGAGGACATCAAGTCGAAGGAGGAGCAGGAGCTTCACGACATCCACTCCACTCGCTCCAAGGAGCGTCTCAATGCCTACACATAAAGACCAGCTGAGGCCTGGCCCTGCGACTCCGGCCTCTCTCCCTCTCTCTCTCCTCTGTCTTTCTATCTGTCTCTCTCTACCATCCCCTCCTGAGGGGGGGCGGATGGCGCCTAGGGCCCTCACCACTGCTGATGTCACTGGTGCATCATATGACAATGTGGTCTGGGGGGGGAACGTCATACAAACCTCCTCAGTCGCAAACAGCATTTCAGATGAAAAAAAAGCCCCTTTACCTCTCTCATGGATGGTGTTATGATTATTATTATGACAGTTATATTCTTGAATAAGAGTTGTTTAGTGCTGATAGTAGTTTTAGTGTAGTTTGTAGAATCCAAAGTAGCAGTAGTATCTCAGCTTTTTTATTTTTATTTTAAATAACTTGCGTATAATTGTTTTATTTTTCTTACATCTTTATTTGATGCTACGTGTCATTTTGCTCATGCATAATTTATTTTTTGCTGATGTTTGAGAGGGTCAACAGGGGCTTAAAAGGGTTTTCAAGCACATTTCTCATGTCGTGTGGAGATTTCATGTTCAAGAACTATGTACTGTATGTGAACGGGTGGTTAGTTTTTAAAATATTTTAAATCTCACAACACAACTATGAAGCATAGTAAGCCTTTGTCATACCAGTATTCCCAGGGATTAAACCCACTTTCACAGGAAAGTAGTTCAATCTGTTTTTTTTCCCTTTTTCTATTCGAAGCTATACAATAGCAAAACAACACAATAAACACCAAATCATTAAAGTTAATCAAATATTTGCTAGATGTGCCAAGCCTGTTACACAGGAAAACAATGACTTCGATATATATATATATATCAAAGATGTGATTAGTCAATTAAAGATAAATTATGGGTTATTTTATGATAAACGGGGGAATCTTGCCATTTAAATGTATTTTAGGACAGTGAATGATTCCATCGTCTTTTAATCACAAACCACAAAAGCACATCCTTTCATAACCTCTTTTTTTAATTTCTTAAAAATGGAACTTTATAAATACTAAACTCCTGTTTTTGCAGAACTCTGCACTGTATATACTGATATATCAAAGCATACATATATGTTAGACACTGCAATTTAAGGACAATTCATGTGAGAAAAAAATAGATCACTGTGGGTCAGTCCACTCTGCATCTATCCGTCTCAATTGGTAAGAAACTCTGACAATACAATGTTGCTGGTGTAATGCACTCTGGTGAAATGATCAGATGTGAGAAAAGTATACGTCATACTAATTTTGTTCATGACTGTAACTGTATGGCTTACACATCATGATGTCATAGGACAACACGCTGACATGTATGTTCATTGCCTGGCAAAATTTGTTTTGTCAGTATTTCTAAAAGCTAGTTTCATGCACTTATTTGACCATTTCTGTGCTCTCTAGATGTAAGCGCATTGGTGTTCAACTCAAAGTTGGATAACTGTACTGTTAGTAAAGACTGTGAATTTAGATGTTTTTCGTGGCATGGACATGCATTAATATAGTCTTATTGACTCAAAAAATTACTTTATTTCACTACTTTATTTTTACACTTTTGACTGTCTTGCTGGATCAACCCTTTGTTTATATGTGCAGTAATAAACCTTCCACGCTTACCGCATTATGCTACTGATATTAGAGACTAGTCTTTGAGTTGTGTCTATTTAGTTTGTGATGAGCTCTCAACCATGTCTTAAAACTAATACTTGTACCAACATTGCTTACTCTGTAATGATCTGAAAATATGCTTTCAGCTTTCTCCTTGTATTAGTCTTTTGTACTTTCACTACGAATGCTTAGTAGCAGGCTTTAAATTGAATCTGTTTTGTACATTCATGTGCCAACAGCTTGAAGTGGCTTATTTGACCTGTATGATCAAATTTGCTTGCATAAATAAAATTCACTTGTGTACTTGTTAATAAATATGGTGATGTCTCTTGTGTCAATTTTGTTCTTCGAATTAGGTTATACCATAGTGCTGCTGGTAGTATATATTATACTGTAGAATGGGTAATAGTAACTACTGTATGAGCCAATGAGCCATATACAATTTTTAGTTTTTATGATTATGACTTGTCACACTGGGCTAGACTGTAGAGAGATCAATTTTGATTTTAAAAGAAGAAAGGAAATCAATGTTTATCAGGACACACATTAACAAATTACTACCACTAGATGTCTCCCTTTCCTTCCAAGCCATTCCAAATAGGATAGTGTTGATAACCCAAAATTGTGCAAAAATAAATGAATATACTTCACAGCGAAGAGTACTTACTCATTTATGGGGGCATAACTACATGTATAAGATTATTAAGAGTAAGATTATTCTAGACTATTATTAAAATCTATACACAATAAGTGTTACTATTTACAACTGAGCTGTCATAATATACTTTTGAGACCAGATCATGTGGTCAAAAAGTCAATAAAATCACAAGGATTAACATAAGTAAAATAAGATCATCCAAGGAGTATATTAACATTTATCTTAATTATAAATTAGTAATTATTTTGCATTTTTACCTCCATTAATATTACACCACAATTGATTAGATTTTAGTGGTGACTCAAATAATTTCTACCATTTTGTAGCCATAACCTAAGAAAACAAAAGTCCCTTTCAATTAAAATTTAAATGACAGGACTTATGTAAAGTTGGATTTTCCTAAACTTATGGAAACTTTCACTCTCTGAATACCTTTTAATTTACACGTGCATTTAATGTTTAATCTGTGAGCAGCTTGTGCTGTGATGAGTACAACATGTATATTTCTATATTATAATGATATTTTAGAACATGTGCCAACAAACTCAAGTCATTACTTTAAAAATGAGCAAGGAGTAAAATCTGTAATAAATCAACAAGGATGGGATATATGAAAGGGAAACAACTGTGGAACGGTCAGCTTTAAGCAGGTGGCATTTGGTCCCCCACCGTGAACCACTAGGCCGCACAGTCCATAATAAATCACACTTTGCAACTTGGTGCCAGGCAGACCTCGCTTACACATCTAACATATGGCCTCTTGTTCAGTAATACATATAATTTAAGGGATTTCAAGACAGTGAGAGACTTGCCTCAAGATGCAGGTACAGTACAACAAAAAACTAACATTTTTACTCTACACATTTTAGAGGCTAAACCACAGTGACTAGGACTACAATGGAAATGTGATGGAATGCTACTACACAGTGCTCTTCATAGGAGTACATAAAGTGACAAAAAAATAGTTTTCCAATGTGTTTAACAGATAAATAATAACATGGGCTTTTAGCGAAACTTTGTAGTAAAAAAAAAAGCATCTGTGAGGTTGACAAGTGAATGGATTAACAAAGGTGTGGCTTTATCACGTGAGGGGAAACCTCTCGAGAGTTAGCCGATTAACACTAGGTCCAAATGGCTGGTCCTTTCCTGTTGCCTAGCTTGCGTGACCCTGTCAAACTAAAGAAATCCTCTGCTAATCCCCCACCCCCCCTCCCCCACACTGTCAATCTCACAGGTCATCTGTACTGTAATTAGATCCTCAGCCTGCACACTGTTGCCTCTTATGGACTTTGAGGCTCTTTTCCTTATTCTCCATTTGTTTTTGGGAAGAATTCTTCAAGCGCTCAATGATTCCGGATGTCTTTTATCCTGATCTCTCCTCCATGTGAGAACTTTGGGTGTGTTCCGTGAAATCATGCATCTACTTCTCTATGTGCATGTATTACTATGTTGCCTAAGTATGGCTCATCCCTTCTGTCCATCCCAATGCACCTGTGTCTTCCATGGACGTACCGATGGCGCGGGAAGCAGGTAAATTGTACTTTTATTGCACTCACTTATTCACACACACTCTTGACATCTTTTGTCAATGTGGTAAATGAAAATGGAAGGCAGTTTCATGACATTTATGAGGACTTACGGTATAATGATAAAAACATAGAAGCACATATTCTCGCTTTTTTCTGTTTGTTTGTTTTTAGACAAGCTGCGCATATTTTCAGAGACTTATTTACCTAAATGAGCACTACAATGAGTGTTACCACAGCACTGGCGTGTGATCCGTGTTCATTCAAGGGAAAGGTGTTGCACTTAAATTATGTTTAAATAAAGTTCAAAACATTTTCCATCCATCTGACCTGCATCAGCGTGTGTAAAAAACTTGAGTACAACCCAATTTGGATGAACAAAAATTGGCATACATGTTGTTAAATGCAGATATGGGGAGGAAAGAATGATTAATATCAGGTCAAACAAAAGATTCAATTTTGTGTCTCCATAATTCACAAGTGCATTGAAAATAAGCGGAAATTTATAACAATCCACCACAGTGCCAGTTACACAGGTTTTACTGACCTGTATAGACATAATGTATGTTCCCTGGCACAGTACCAATCTGGTAATCCCTGAGAAAGACCTAATTGCAATCTGCATAATAAGCGTGAGTACTGTTCTATGTAATCTCTAGCTGTATGTAGTCACGTTTTAAAGAGAGAGAAATGATAATGGGTCCACCATGTTTTCAAGTCAAACGCTAAAACAGCAGCAGACACTAAACAGCAGCATTTAAACAAATATATTCAAATTCCCTTGGCTAGATAAGTTTGTATTGGAGAGTGTCACAATCATGTTAAAAAAGAGGAAGAAGCTTGATTTGTGATCTGAAATCTCGGGTAAAAGTTACCCGAGTAATGGTACTTTTCAAGATTATATACTAGGCATAGGAATACATGTTCAAATATAGGAGTATTGTTACCATTGGAACAAGCTAAAAGTCATGGCTTAAGGTCTTATAATCAAATAATGGTAATTAAAACTGTATTGGAAGCATTTCATTTAAAGGGTTCTCTTCTATATAATCTTCATTCATGACTAAGTGACTCCAAATATTCAACTACCAGAAGGAGAAATTGATCCACATGATTACTCACTATTTATAATGATGGTGATAGTGATTAGCTTTGACCTTGCCATCTAGGTAGTGCCATCCAGATAGACTACTGGCATGTCAGAAAAAGCATCCCACTTCATAACAGACTTGGATGGATGGATGGATGGATGGATGGATGGATGGATGGAGAGAGGGAGGGAGGGAGGGATGGAGGGATGGAAGGATGGACTGATAGTGATTTATTAAGTGAATTGATTGATATATGCTATAATTTAAACGTATTCTTTAAAATGATATATAATGGAATGGAAGAAAATCTATCTCATTGGAAAATGGCTTGAAGAGTTACAGTTACCCTTTGTAAACAGTGTTGATATGGCCATAAAACTTTATATTTCATCCCCAGATCTGTACTCTGCAATGACCCAGACATGTCTGATGTTCCTGTCAACGTCCCTGTGGACACAGTAAAACTTCGTATTGAGAAAACTGTTGTACGGCGAATCCCAACAGAAGCCTTTTACTACTTGGCGGAGCTACGATACTTGTGGATTACTTACAATTCCATATCATCAGTGGATTCTGCAGGTTTCTACAATCTCAAAGTGCTCCATGAGTTGAGGTTGGATGGAAATATGATCTCCATGTTCCCATGGGAGTCTCTAAAAGAGACGCCCATGCTAAGGACGTTGGATCTACACAACAACAGACTCACCAATGTTCCCAACGAGGCTATCCAGTACCTTTTCAACATCACCTATTTGGATCTATCCAGCAACAAATTAGCCACCCTGCCCTCTGATCTCATGGATATATGGCCCCCATTCAATGGAGCACCAATCACTACAAATGACTCCAAAGTTGTACTAGGTAAGAAGAAAGTATTGAGTCGGTCTCTGTTTTACAGGATATTAGGACCAGCCTAAGACACATTTGAGGTTGTTCATAATTACATCAAGAACTAGAATTACATCATTCCACCCATTAATCTAGCCAAAACCTGCCTTGGCGGTGACTGCCAGGAGCCAGTCAAATTAGCTTATTCTAAGTAGGCAGAGTTGAAGTTCACTGAACTTGGTTAATTTACTGTAATTGATTGACAAATATTTAATACACTGCTATTTGGCAATATAAAGCAGGGTCTTTTAATACCCCTATTGTTGGCTGTTTCATTTACATTTTACAAAACCCATAACTAAGATTCAGCATATTTCCAGCAATACCAGCATTACAGCTTTACTTGTCTTATTCATGGTACTTCTGAAAAACATGTTAGATGTCAGAAATAATAAATACTGTACGCAGCAGTCAATTACTTATAGCCTATTTCATAATACTCTCAACATGAAAACAGTTAAAATGTTCTAATTAAATCTTTATGTTTAGTATTTTAAAAACATGTCCTTCTTTCCTGTTACATTTTTATTACAGTAATATGTATTGCTGCATGTATTTTTCACTTACATGTAATTTAACATGTGCTCACTGTATATGATTTGAATGGACAGTGGGAGGGATATTATTAATAGGCTGTATGAGCACAAGCTAGCTTATCCGTGTTGAAAGCAGCTGGCAGTGTGCTCTGCTTCACCTGAAGGAGAAACAGGATTAAACTGTAGGAAAAAAATAGCACATTCACAAACAGTCAACAGCTTCTTCAGTGCATCCTAAAACATTTCATGTCAATTTTATGCAATAAGTACAGTCACTTTCACTCTTTTATATATTTAAATAACTATACTAAAGTTAAATAGTTTCCAGCTCATATGTCTTGTGGTCAAAATGTCTATGTCAAATGTAGTCATAAACTACAGTACATATAAAAAAAGTTACAAATACATGCATGTTGTATGCATTTCAAAACATTTAACAGAATTTAAGTAGCAACTTTACTTTTAGTTTGTAATCAGCCTTTTTTCCCCCACATATACTCCCTATAAGTATGTGACACTGCAGTGATCATCCTGATAATGTTCTAAAGTTGTTAGAGATATTTTAATGTTAAATACTAACATAAAAGCTAGTGGAAAATACTGTGTTGCCTCAAGTAGGAAGAAGGCCAGAGCCAGCTTAAGTGCTTTGCCACTGTTAAGACAAACTAATCTGGTTAGAGGGCTTTAAAATGCACAGGTACATGTGCTTACCTATTGTGTGCAGCCAGTGTTTACAGCTAATTGTAAGGGAGTATATTATAGTTTCACACCCACAGCCTTTGAATTTCATTGTCATTGCATCTAAAATTAAGTGTATTTTTTTTAGTTATTGTTTTATTGTTTTTTAAAACAAATTAAAACATAATTAAATATTTTAGTATTTATTTCCTGTTAATTGTTTTATGTTCCTGTGTTGTTTTATCTATTTATGTACAGCACTTTGTTTCAGCTATGGTTGTTTTAAAGTGCTATATAAATAAAGTTGAAGTTGAAGTTGAAGTTGAAAATTCAAAATAGGTCGAAAGATCTTCTGAACTCCCATGCAAAATAATGTGACCTATTATTTGTAATGGGGATTAACCTATTTAAGAGTAAACAATTATGTTCAAAAAGTTACACTGCATATTGTACATATTTGCTTTCCATTCTACCCTCTGAGCTTTGTTATGTCTTCACTGCCACACTGCCATTGCTACTGTGGCTAAAACTCACAGCCAACCCATTATGAGCAAAACATTTAAATAGATAGCAATAAATCGTAATTCTCAAGTCTCATTTTTTCATCCACAGGCATCCAAGATAATCCCTGGTTCTGTGACTGTAAAATCTCTAAACTGATAGAGATATCCAAAATGACTAACACACCAGTGGTTTTGATGGACCTATTCCTGACCTGCAGTGGACCTGAGAATTTGGCCGGTGTCCCTTTTCAGCGTGCTGAACTTGAGAATTGTGTAAAGCCGACAGTTATGACTTCTGCAACCAAGATCACATCTCCTTTGGGCAGTAATGTTCTCCTGCGATGTGATACCACAGGATACCCAACACCAAATCTCTACTGGGCTAAGACAGATGGCTCACCTGTCAACAACACAGGTATGCAGACTTTTGAGTGTTCAAGGAAATTTGTAGATTTGTATTGCCTGATATGTAGGAATCATTTTGGTGATGGTGTCACAGGATCATATTCCATTTGAAAACGTGCAAAGGAAGTTTGTGAGACTTGATCCATATGTACTTTTGTTTTCTTGTTTCACTCTCTAGTCCAGGAGTCGCCTGGGGATGGCATCAGATGGTCCATCATGAGTTTGCATGGAATATTGTACAAGGACTCTGGGAACTACAGTTGCAAAGCTAAGAATGATGCTGGCAGTGCAGAAGCAACCATTTCCCTCATGATTGCTGGTGGCATGACCACCATCCCACCACTGAAGCCTACCACTGGAACTGGACAAACCAGCCAAGGCACTACATCTACTCCCCTAACAGACATTTCCAGCATGCCTGTCACAACCACGGTCCTTCCAAGAACATCAACAACACTATCTTCTGCCCCTAAGACGCCGAAAACTACTCCCAGCAACGGTCTACAGAGAGGTTCCTTGAAACCTTCAAAGAGCCAACAAGGAGGTAATGGGAGAAAGCTTGCAGCAGATGAAAAAAGCAAGAAAACTGATGTCTCAAAGTCTGTCAAAGACCTAAAGATTGTAGAAGAAACAGCTGACACTGCAGTGTTGCTCTGGACAGCAGATGGGGTACCAAATGAATCTCCACTCACAGTTGTATATTCCCCTTATGATGAGGATGACAGCAAAATGACAGTGGAGACTAATGCTGGTAGTGGAAAAATGTTGCTAGAGGGACTATCGTCTGGGATGAGGTACTCAGTTTGCCTCATAGCTAAGGGTAGTACAGCAGGTAAAGATCCTTGCACTGACTTCTACACACTGGATAATGTTGAGGATGGTGGGCAGAACCAGCTTTTCATGATCATAAGTGCCATTGCCTGTGCTTTGATTTTGCCTCTTATTGCCCTGTTGATTTATAAGATTCTCGCTCTCTACTGCAAGGGGCGCAGCACAGCTTTGGATGAAGAGGAGCTTGAAAAAGAGAGCTACGTCAAGTTTGAGACAATTTCAATGAAACAAAGGACCTTGAACTCTCACCCAACTGAGCTTTGGGCCAGGAGACCAACCCATGACTCAGAGCGAATGCTCTTGTGCTCCAGGTCAAGTATTGACTCCCAGATGACCTTTAAGAGTGATAACAGTTGCCGTTCTGAGTATCTCTGCTGATGCCTGGAGTCCATGGTGACCAATCACCATGCTAGTAGCCCTTTATATGAAATACTCTTGTTATGCCTTTTTATGACACTCATAAACTACTAATTATGAAATCATTTATAAATCTTTATGAATACATTCTCAATTCTCACACGTAAAATGCAATGATTTGCTGTGATGTAATGGTTTAACACACCCATTATCCATTTCCATCAACATTTTATAAAGATTCATACAATGATTTAGGAAATCATAGTTAACACAAAACATTCCCATGGGTTGTTTGGGTGTTCAAAAGAACAAATATGTCAATGACTGCAATATTTTTATTCATGACCTTATTTATTTTGGAGCCTTATATTTGATAAAGACCTTTGAATGCGTGTTACTACATACTCATATTCATAAATAGTACAATACAAAAAGCCTGTCAGTTAACTGTGTGTGGTGTTTTATGTTATATTCAATGCCAAAGTTTAAATGTCAGATATGAATACCATGTGGTGGAGCAAAAAGAAGACCGATTACCACTTTCCATCACATAAACAACATCATTGTTGCTTCAAGCATCAAGCTGATTGTTGCCTTACCGGACCAGAAAGTACTGTCAATGTGTTTGATAGAATATGTGACTCTTCTGAAATATTGCCAGTTTCTATGATTATATGTATATATTTGTCTATAAATGAAATTGTTATACATACATTTCTTTGTATTAAACTGAACTGTTGAATTATATTTGTTATGTGTACTTGTGTTGTGCCAAGTATATAGTAAAACGGTCTTAAAAATACAACTTTTCAACACTGTAAACAAGTATACCTGTGTAATTGTTTTAGGTGCTTTAATTTGTATATTTAATAGATTGCCAATACAACCCATTTCACTGTTCTGCTGCAACTATGGACCAGCAATCATATTACATAAATAAATGCCATAAATAAATACCCATTTCAATGCCAGAAATTGACTTAGAGGAAACACCCCCCTCTCTGGCACAGTAAAATTCTATATAAATAATCCATGTTGTTTTGAATTTTGTCTTACATCATATAAATAATTTCTCAGAGTTTTCTATTAGTAACAGTTCATGTGTCCTTTATAGGCTTCGGCTGGCGACACTAAATCTACATCCTTGTATTCCAATGCCCAGTGTACTTCATCATCATGCTATCCTCATCATATACTGTCTTGGAGTGTATGTCCGCGCGTGTGATGCTGGTTCTTGTATGAGGCGAGAAAATTATTTAAAAAATGAGCAAGCCATCTATTATGAATCAAACAGGACAGCGTAGGAGCAAACTACAGATGATCTCAATGGTACAAGTATGATTAGTGTCATTTATAAATATAGGGGAGAAGTGAAATGTACATATACATATCAGGTGTGCTCACTCAGGAAACAGTCATGTTCATCCTGACAATCAATGGTTCACAATTACCATGCATTCTAAACATCTGAACAGGCATTGCTGTAAATCTGGATAAGATGATGTGTGGAAACAGTTCCCATGGATACTTCCGAGCCACCAGCTGTATGAGTCTGCCACACTAAGTAATCTCTAATGCCAGCTGTGCTGTTATCATGGCAACAGCCAGGTTGTTTTAACAAACAGACTGAATGGATGGTAGACAAGGACGGGGTGGGCTGTTAATGATAGATAAACTATGAATGGATAGACCGAGAGAAATATGGATGGACTGAGAGATAAGGTGTATAGCTCACTGAGGCAAGTGGGCCAGAGGAAAGAGAGGAAAAAGGAAAACAGACCAAACAATGACATAAGCAGATACTGTCTTCAATTACGCTACTAGGATGTGGTCCATGAGAGCAAATCCTGACATAACAACTGGAAGTAACATACTTCTCTTCTCTAGAGGCTTTGCAGTTGCATCACAAGTCTCTTGGCAACTATTATTGGTGCCATTATGGCAGCCCAGTGGAAAATTGGCCACATGCAAGCAGTGACTGAAACAAGGCTAGAAAAAGATATCCGCCAAAGAGTGTTGTAATGTTGTTGTGGAACCACAGATGATATAACAGAATATTGTGCTATAATCATAATAAAATCCTAACAAAGTGGATTTATTTCTAACTAATGGTTAGTGTGAAATAATAGTTATATATAGCCCTTTCAGACAAAGGCCAAGCACAAAATCAAAGTAACTTGATTAGTCAGTACAGTAAATACTTTCCACGTGACTTGAAAAACTTGGTGAGTATATTTCAAGTTCTATCAAGTGTTAAGTGTTTTGTCACACTTTACATTGATGTACTGTAATAAATACATTACAGATTTTAGGGAGCAAGTAATGAAAAAAAAGTATATATTTATATATGCAATGTTAGTATGAGTGACAATTTTTTCATGAGTGATGATCAAGAGTTACACAAATACGTTTAATTCTAATTATCTGAAGTGAGTCACCCAGCTGGAATTAAGAGCTGGAGTCTTGCAAAAGCAATGACGTGACTTAGCATTTAACATGACTGGCGCTTCCACATATATCCTAGATATGCAATGATTCAAACCCATGTGTGACTGTCATTCAGTGAGCTAGTCACCTGAAGAAATTATAGACATTACCATTTTCATTGTTATCTGCCAGAGGGAAAATCGTGGGAAAAGGTCAGTGTCCCTCAGACTAGTCTGGAGACAAGGCAACTTTCTCAGCCATGTAAATCTTCTACTGCTCCTCTACAAGGTTACTGATGATGCTGTTGCTGACAATATCCTAGTCATGGAGGGTATGAATAGAGGTTTTGGTTCCTGCCATTTGTTAGTTGTTCTCTGGGGTAAAAAGAGGACAAACTGTTTAGGGATAATCTGCTGCACTACTCCTCCGTTCTCTATAAATTACTCATTCTACTGATTCCCTCAGGGAGCCAGATTAACTTCTACAGGAGACAGTGTGACACAATGGCTTCTCATTCACACACACAGGAAACAAAACAGAGTGCCTATTGTGTGTGTGGCATGTGTAAATTATACTTGTACTGTATGTGCATTTTATTTATGAATGGTGTTTTAGTAGGAAAAAAAAAAAAAAAAAAGTACCAAAGGTTGTAAAGGTCAATTTAGGTAGAAATTTAAAAATAATAAATGTTTGATTAGTTTTGTGTGGCGTAATAGCTTTAAACACAATGTCCATTCCCCCATCTCTCTCAGACACAAAATCTCTCTTTTAAAAACACACAGATCCATCCACATCGAGAAAGGGCATGGGTCAGGGGGTGGAGTGAGGGTAAGATGTTGTTATTGTGTGGGACCTTTCTTCAGACCAGCCCCATTTCTTGCATATTCCACATTCTGCTTGAGACACTGACTGCATCTTAAAGAAGATTCTGCTCCAATGCTGGACTAGCATGTGCAAAATTTACCAAGGGGGTGTCAGGAATTTCAATCTTTGCTTCCAAAACAGACTGGCAGCCTCGGGGCCAAAGTAGGGAGTGAGCAGGATCCCACACACAGTATTTTTTTTTTCTTTTCTTTTTTTAGGTTGGACACTGGTCTGGTAGTATTGCCCTCTTCATTCTGAGTTCTCCATCTTAACATTGGGTTTTTGCATCTTTCTCAGCCGTGATATCTTCTAGTATGTAAAGCTCCATTGTCTTTCTAGGCTTGAGTCTTGGACAAAGATGCCAACAGTTCATAAGTATATCTTATTTACTTTGAAGGAATTCTTGTATGCCAGCACTGTTAGTGGGAATGCGTGAGAAAAAGTGAGCAAGTGCAGCTCCCACGGAAAGGACGGAGCACAGGATTATGTTGGTTGCAACGATTACAGCAGCACTGATCTATTTTACGGTGCAAAACTGTGGAGCCTTGGCCCTCAGTGCAGCATGCTGGGATGAACGCCTATCTCGAGCAGGGAGAAACAGCACCTGTGCCGGTGAGTTGATAATAACACCCATCATGTCAAGATCAAGTACTGACAGAAGTCATGTTGTAAGTACTGCAGACTACTGGTGTATAAGAGGAAAAAAAAAAACTATTTGTCATTTGTGTCATATGTGTCAAGTCACACAGACAATTTAAATTCCTTGTACATTAATTGGGCTTGGCCAATAAAAGTGGTTTGGATGCCAATCCTAATATAATCAAATAGGAAAGGGTTATGAACATATAGGAGGTATTCTGGGTGTAGTTTGCATTTCTGATGATATTGTAAAGTAATATGACATATTCACAGGGCAACAGCCATTTTAATAAAATAACCTACAAATGATGAAATGTAGATTCAGTTGCAGATGTCTTCACTGCACAGTAATCAAGACATCAGACCACAGATAGTAACACACATGCAGTACTAAATCTTCAAATACTTACTATATATCAAAAAGTGTCTGCTTAAAGTAACATGCTATTTTATGAACATTTGTAAAAAAAAAAATGCGATAAAAGTGCGATAAATAATGCATGATGTTATCTAAACTTGAGAACCTAGTTTGTATGTGTTTTAATTTCAATGTCATACTGTTAACATGGCAACATATTAACACTATTTTTAAAATCAGTCATTTGCTCAGTTGGTACCATTTTGCACAAACCTTCTACCTTTCCATCAGTATGTGGATATACTCTAACAGACATTATTATAACTACTGCTGCAACTATGCATTCAGAAAAAAAAAACTGTAATCAAGTAGTAGTAAGTCATTCAATTTGTTTCAAATTAAACTAGACCTAAGCAGAGAATGCCATGGACTTTACCAAAGATACAGAAAAGTGGACTGTGCTTGAGTGGGTGTATCTCAGGCTGAGCCCAAGTTTTTTGCGGGTTGCCACAGTGGCACCATTTGAAGCTTACAGATGGTGATCTCTCATGTCCAACAGGTTATCTCCCTTGTAGAATTGGCTTTTGTCTCATACTTCATATGATGAATTGAAATAATGTGATTTCTTTCCAACACCTATGGAGAGATTAGCTTATTCTGTGTCTTCCTCAGAGAGATTAAAGGTCAAGGTCATCTACATTGACAAATACACCAAGGATGAGATAACAAATCAATGGCCTTATACTGTACTGTATAATTTACAACAATACAACAGCCATTTATGACCATATATATCAAAACTGTAAAGGAATAAAGGTATATGCAATCTTGGTATAAACAAACCTTAATTTCTTACTGAAAAAATGTATATGACTTATATGATTTATATCACTCAACCTTAACCATCAATATGCATTGTTGCATGTTGAGAGCTAAACAATTCATCCAACTCAAATACTCAAGCAGTTGGTTGTTTTGATGGGCAATAGGATTGCATTCAAAATGGTCAAACTGCCCACACAGTTTTCCACAGTGTCAAATAAGAAATGTTGTTTTGACAAAACTTATTTTCCCAATAACGTCCAGGTCATGGTCATGTTGACCACCCTGTGAACTCGCCAATGGCCATCTTGGGGATCTCAGGCCAGGCATTTCATTATGTTGTTTGTCTTGGTGTTGCTCATTGTTTTCTTCATTCCACACAGTTTAGCAGAGTATCCATGGTTGCACATGACACATTACCATGGCAGACCAAGCACCCTTTTTCAATACAAATTTAGAGAGTAAACACAGATTTGTTTTGACATCATTGCCCAGTTTGTCCAAGTTCACTGATTCCTAGTGCAAACTACATTTATTGAAAAACTAAATTATATGTTTTCAACAACAGGTGCATTGGAATAAACATACACTCATGATATCAAATTATTTCCATAGTTCTGCTCCTCATATTCCAAACAATAGTATACCTACTTTTTGGAAAGGCAGAAAAAAGTAAGGGAGAAAAAAAAAACAACATAAACTTTATTCAGAGCAAGTATTTTCAGAGTCAAATGTTGTGAGCCATTTGTTGCTAAGGGATGATCCCTTATCCAGAAGTAGCTGTGGCTGCATTGAACTTCACCCAATTACAGCCGTAAATAGTCTTTTTATCAGATAATTTGACAAATGGCTAATGGCCACTAGAGAGTGACACAAAGAGGGGAGACAAAGCTATGGAAATGTTAAATGTTGCCATAGTTACATGTCTGGGATTCATTTAATTAAACTAACAACATGCATATAGGAGAGCAACATGCATCAGAAAGCATCAGCTTTCTGAGGCTCAGCACTGCTACATGATTCAAATTAATATCTAAATAAATAAATAATGCCCTTGTAAGGCAGTAAGTAAATCTATTGTTGAAAAAATGCTAATACAATACATATTAGATCCAATGAGTTTTACTAATACTGACTGATCTTGCATGTGATCTCTTGACAAATCTTGGTCAACTACACCTGGAGTGAGGGTCTATTCAAGCACTGTAACGCAGTCACAGCGAATAGTTATGTTGAATCTGTATAAGAGATAGAAACACTAGCTGTAGAGATCATAAACCAGCACACAGTTATGGATATCTTTAAAAAGGAGCACATTCTTTTAAACTTAATGAAAAACTGTGAAGGCCTTATTGCCATTTTAAACCCGAATCCCACTATATTCTAATATTGTTGAAGATGATTTGGTTCTGATTCTGATACACATATTAGGACTTTGTAATGCATGTTTTAGAGCTTTAAATAAATACATGTGACATGGGTTTTTATTTTGTGAAGTTTCACAGCCCTTCCTGATATTCGGCCATGGTAAAGCCATTCATCGGATGGACCTTGATGGGAAGAACCAGAAAAGGCTTGTGGCTGGGGTGGGAAGTTCTATCCTGCTTGATTTTCATTTCAGAGAGGAGAGAGTTTACTGGGCTGACAAAAATACTGGGATCATCTACAAAGCATCAGTGAGAAGAGTGCACAGACAGGTGATTACTGTATGTAACTGCTCCAAATTAGAGATTTTTTTGGAGTTTTTACTGAAGCATCTTATTATAGATGAGGAACAGCATAAACAAATTCACAGGATTCTCCAAGATCCTTCCAAAAAAGATATTGACTTATTAGTTTATACTTCTTTAGACTTGCATAACTGCAATGGTCATATATTTTAGTCTATGCTTTTATTTAACACAATTTTCATTTATTTTCCAGAAACTGTACTCATCTGACAAACATATATCAGGCCTTGCAGTGGATTGGATCTGGAACAGTGTATATTGGACAAGCAGAGAAAAGGGAAAAATCAAGAGAATGGATACAAATGGAAAAAATGAAAGGACACTTTTAAGACACTTGTCTCAACCAAGTTCTATAGCGATTGACCCCAGTGAAAGGTGATCAATTATTCTTACTTGTGTTTCCAATGGTGCTGCTTTATTTTGTATAGAGGGGTTAGGGAAGATAGTGATCAAATGATGTTGCATTTGATAAATGAACAGATGAGCCAAAACAGAGAAAATGATTCCCATACAGCTCCTAAAACTGTTCAGAATCAGGGCAAGCTGTTTGTGTGTTACGATATAGATGCTTCATCTCACTCCATCAAGCATGGCTGGCACAGAGGTGCCAAATGACAGACAGACTTTCACATACCACCAGTCTCTCAGGTCAAAGACAGAGCTAGTTGTTTTACCAGGCTATGTATTGCCTGCTGTTTTATTATATTTCCATCCAGTGAACTGACAAGTGGATATGTAAATGTGACAAGTGGCTGTAAAGGATTTACACTAACATTTTGGAATATTTATTCCATGATAATAAAGTCCCAAGACCATATATATGACACAAGGAGAGGCCCTGTTAGAATTCACATGGGAAAGTGTTGCAACTGTGATATCAATAGGGGCATTTAATTTAAATGGTACAGTTTTGTAGACAAATACACAAAGCAATCAAATCATTTTAGAAAACATACAGAGATCCTGGTTCAAAACAAATATTTTGCAGGTTGCTGTTTTGGCTATGTGGTGGGATGACTCCAAGTATCCAGCGGTTTGACATGACAGGACAGATGAAAACTACACTAATAAAGATGGTAGAGCAACTGAAAGCGCTGTCGATTGACCGGGAGGACAAAAGACTCTTCTGGATTCAGTTAGGTCTGCAAGAAGAAAGTGCCATTGCCTCTTGTGATTACAATGGGAGCCTCATACACATCATAGATCAGCCACTTCGGTAAGTTCTATTATGATAAGTTATTAAATCTTTCAGAGTGTCAAAGCTGCCAACATTATGTCATTATTTATTTTTGCCTATTTTTTCAGGTCTTATTCACTGGGAATATCAGTTTTTATGGAGCACGTATTTTACACTGATGTTGCATCTAATGCAATAAAACAAATAAACAAGTACACTGGGGGAGAGCCACTCAATGTCAACACAAAACGAATGGCAAAACCCCCAATTGATGTCAAGGTGGTACATCCTCTCAACCAGCCAATGGCAGACTCACTATCACCATTCACAGGTTAGAGCTAAACTTAATTTAACATTTACATTTCTCTGTAGTTCTTTGACAATGTATTACTTGTATTTACATTTATTGTATATATTTTATGTAATAACTGATTTACTATTGATAACCTTTTCAAACAGGTTGTGACAAACAGAGTGGCAAATGTGTCAATGTGTGTTCGAGTCTAGCTGAACAAGGGGTTTGCCAGTGCAGTGAAGGCTTTGCTCTCAATAAGCAAGGCACTCATTGTGAAGGTTAGTACCTATGCCAACAAACCAGTGCAATAAACATTTATATTTGCAGGAAACTATTATCAATTCAGTTTGTTTAAAATGAACTGACAAAAAACTTCACAATATTGACTGCATTACTGATGTGATGTGATCTCTAGGAGTGCAACACAGGCAACACAGTTTTAATTGCTCATTACCAAAGTTGGCATAAGTAACAGATTTCTATATCACTAATAATAATGTCCTTCATCCTCTCAGCCATGACTGCCCTAAATAAATGACACTGGACAAATATCTATTCACACCTGCATTGTCTTTTAATATGACTGATAACACTGACTCAGGCAAGGTGTCAGTTCTGGTCCTGTTGGATCTCAGTGCTGCGTTTGACACTGTGGATCACAGTATACTGTTGAACAGGTTGGAAACTTGGGCAGGACTCAGCGGAACAGTCCTAGACTGGTTCAGGTCCTACTTGGAAGAGCGGAGTTATTTTGTGACCATTGGAAGTTATGAATCTGATCGAGTGGCTATGACATGTGGAGTTCCTCAGGGGTCAGTTCTTGGACCCCTTCTGTTCAGCCTATCTATGCTGCCCTTGGGTCAAATTCTGCAGAACTCTAATGTAGACTATCACAGTTATGCAGATGACACACAGATATACCTAACACTGTCCCCAGATGACTACAGTCCAATACAGTCACTGTGTCACTGTTTAGAGCAAGTAACTAATTGGATGAACCAAAATTTCCTTCAATTAAATCAGGACAAAACTGAGGTCATTGTTTTTGGCAATAAAGAGAAGAGGATTGCTGTCAGTAAACATCTCGAGTCACTCTCTCTAAAAACTAGGGACCAAGTCCGAAACCTTGGCGTGCTGATAGACTCAGATTTGACTTTCAGCAGTCACATCAAATCAGTCACCAAAACAGCCTTCTATCAGCTTAAGAACATATCCAGAGTAAAGGGTTTTATGTCTCAAACAGACCAGGAGAAGTTGATTCATCTCAAGTAGACTCGACTACTGTAACGGTCTTCTGACTGGACTCCCACAAAAAAGCATTAAACAGCTGCAGCTCATTCAGAACGCTGCAGCTCGAGTTTTAACCAGAACAAAGAGATCAGAGCACATTACTCCAGTTCTAAAGTCTTTACACTGGCTCCCAGTCAGCTATAGAATAGATTTTAAAGTTCTGCTACTGATCTACAAATCACTGAATGGTTTAGGTCCAGAATACATGAATGACATGTTAGTAGAATATAAACCCAGTAGAGCTCTGAGATCTACTGACTCAGGTCAGATAGTTGAGCCCAGAGTTAAAACTAAACATGGTGAAGCAGTTTTTAGCTGTTATGCTGCACACAACTGGAACAAACTACCAGCAGAACTGAAATCAGCCCCAACTGTGAACACTTTTAAATCCAGGTTAAAAACATTTCTCTTCTCCTGTGCTTATGATTGAGCTCTTCTAAAGCACTTCACATTTTAATCTTTCATTTGCACTCTATGTCCTTTTAATGATTTTAAAGCTAATTTATTATTTTATGCTGCAATCATTTTATTTATGTCTTGCTATTTTTCTGTGCTTTGTTTTTATTATGGGGGGTGGGGGTGGGGGTTAATTGTATGTTTTAAGTTTCTCAAATTACATGTTTTTCTGTTTTATGTAAAGCACATTGAGTTGCCATTGTGTATGAAATGCGCTATACAAATAAAACTGCCTTGCCTTGCCTTGATATTAGCATTCATGGCTTAGATTACTGTGATTACTTGTTGTACTTCATTACGTTTTTCTACCTTTGTTTTTGATTGAGCCGTGTCAGGGAATGGCATTTAAATGAAAGCATCTACTAAAAGGAAATAATGAGACTATTACAATGTGTTTGTTTCTGTATGTCATAGATGTGAATGAGTGTGCCCACTGGAACCACGGCTGCTCTCTTGGCTGTGAAAACATCCCAGGCTCATATTTCTGTACCTGCCCTAAAGGATATGCCCTCCTACCAGACAGGAAGACTTGCCAAGGTAGAATATTTTTAGTGTCTATGTACACATTTCCAATGCATGGCAAAGAGAGAATAAGGTGCAGATTAACCTTGCTATCAATAGAGTAAATTAACGCCAGAAGCTTATTATGACTTGTGACAAATCAAATATTTTACACATCTTCAGCTGTTCTAAAGATTGCAAAAACCACGTGGTGCAGCCTTCTTTATTAATCAGAAAAGTAGAAATTAATGTAAATTCATGTGTGGCAGATTAATTATTTATGTGGAACTGTGATAAGTGCAGTGTAAAGCAGGACTACATAATAAACTTAGAAAAAAAAGTAATACACTTTTAACAGAGTAGCCAGAGTATTTTCTGATACATCCTTGTCTCAGCTATGCACAAACCTTGGCCAGTAAAGTTGTGAGTTGCACATGAAAGAACATGTCACATTTGATTCAAAACACTTGTACTTTGTTTTAGTCAGTACATTGTAGCTCTGGTTTTGGATCCGCTCCTCTTTTTGTTGTGCTATGAAAGGTGGCATTTGTAATGCCAGACACTACTTTGACCCTACAGAGTCAATAAAAAGGCTGGGTCACAGACGACTAGACAGACTACACATTATATGGGCTGCCAATTGTGTGTTAGGTTACTTCGGTCAAAACACTGTCACTTTGTTACGTTCCTAAAGGTCTAGGAGTACTGAGACTGGAGATAGATGGAAAACAAGTCATATTAATGTTAATGAAATGGGGATTTTAGCCATCTTTGCCTTTTAAGGATTAGACCGATATATTGGGTTGCTAATCTCCAATGAAAATCAGACAGTGGCCAGTCAACATGCATCAATATAACCATTGAAGCAAAAAAAAAAGTGAAATTAGAGATTTTCATCAGTTCTAAAGTTCAGTATCAGTTCTAAATACTGACCATCAGTAGTTATAATAAAACATATGATGTTTGTTGTTGTTTGATATTTTTTCTTATCCAGTCTCTTATAGTTTTTCTACTTCAGGCTGTCTATGGTCATTCCTGTCTGTCACAATGCAAGTCTGTTGTCTGCCAGTACAACAACAGATTCTTTTTATTCGACAGACACCCGAGACAATCTAATATTTTGGCACAATACACATTGCAGTTATGAGGAAATGTATGGAAAACATTGCTCTTGTTAAACAAATTTGTAACAACAATTTACTTTTTCAAGGATTTTTTTTTTTTTTTTTTTTTTGTAATTTATTTATAGTTATTATTTTTGCCTTTGACACCTAGTGTAATGTCTACACAATGGTTGACTTCATAACACATTAAACACATTATGGACACATCCTAATCTCTTCTCTTCTAATCTCACAGCTATGAGGCCCAGAGAATAGTAAAGCTTCACAGACACAATGAGATTAGATGTCGAGGTGACATTTGGAATAGGGAACATATCTGGTCAGCAGCTTTGTCTGTCTAAGCTGTTTAGCAGACAACCTTTGCCAAGGTCCAGAAGGAAACAAACATGCAGCCAAGCAGCAGACTAGACAATAGACACACCATAGAGACTGATGTGGAGGAGTATATGGTGTGGCAAATTGCATCATTTGTTTTCATTCCAATAAAAAGGCATCAACAAAGAATAAAAATGCATTTAAAAAAAAAAAAAAAAAACATTTTTATCCACGATTCATCTAGGTATTATGTTTATTTTTCATATTGTCTTTCATCATTTTAAATCATACATAGTACAGTTTGTACTATATAGTCAAGCACACACTGTACTCTTTAATTACTGTAGTACAGTCAGCTGTGCAAAAAGCGTTCTAAATCCCTGAAGTACTATTTTTACCATCAACCGCTAGGAAGAAGTTAACAGTCAAAAGGTAAAGCAACAGGTACTGTAGCTATTTCACATCAGATTAATATCTGTATGGCCTGCGTCAGTATACCCAGCCCATAATCACTGGTACAGGACATACCATTCCCCTGTGAGCTAACATTACATCACCCTTACTGTGTGGGTCTTTGACTGCATTGCCATCACACCTTCACCTGCTTTGATAGAGTCAGAGCGGACATCATAAAGGAATTTTACCAGAGCAAAGCCTCAGTGGTGTGTTGCCCATCTGGTTTTGCTAAAATCTACAACCTGCTGGGCCCAAAAATAACATGGAAAATTATTGAATGTGTAACATCAATTTGATCTTGTTCATATGGCACATAATTAATGACCGAATAATAACACATTATTTAACATTCATTTCTTTGCCATAAACTTAGTTTTAATTTATCAGAATTAATCATCATCCTTCTATGCAAAATTACAGTTACAATTTTCTTTCCACCCTTAGAGATCATACCATGTGAAGGCAATACTACCAAATGTGGCTATGGATGCCTGGCGATAGGCGAGAGTGCTGTCTGTGTTTGTCCTGAGGGCTCTGTGCTAAAGGAAGATGGACAAACCTGTTCTGGTATGTTCTATCATCCCTCTACACTAAAACAATAGTGTACACCTGTGTAGAAAGTATTATTTCCTGCATAGGTTTCATGTGCAGCACATTGTTATCTCCCCATATACAAGTATTTAATTTTCTTATATGCTACAATTCAAGAAATATGGATATAATATAATAATAGAAGCAACTGAATGATGACAGGCTGATTTACTGCAACATCATGAGCTGTGTCAGATGTTAAGTAGTTGTGGACAGCTGATACAGTAGCTGGCTAGTGATATATTCCTATTGTTATTTAAAAGCCAAACACACTGACAGCACCTGACATGTATGCTTTGAACTACAACTATTGTTTTTTATTGGACAAACGCACACCAAAAGCAGTATAAGGTGTGTCAAACTGCTTTGACAGCTTGGGAAAGAGAGAAAAATAAGAGAGAGAGAGAAATAAAACATTATTTTCTGACTGGTTACATCAAAAGCACAAGTAAATGACCATCAAACACTCAACAGATGGTTCACTGTGAAAAGAGAAGCTCTTAGTTTAATTGTCCTCCTCTGCATTTCTCCTTTTCCTTCATTCACTACATCCAACTAATGCAGCAATAAATACAAAGAACTATAGGTACTGGTTCTGTGGTGTTGGAAATTCAAATATGATGCCTGCAGGGAGCATTAATGACATAAGTCAAATGAGGCATGTCACTTATCACTTTCAGTGTGTTTGGGCCTTAAGTATCTTGTAAGTAAGAGTTGGATTAAAGTGGTCAAACTGGGGTCAGACAGACCAAACGCCGTCAGCACAGCAGTGTACTAACCAGGTGGCTTTGCATTGTTACTCAGCAGATATCCGATCATAAAAAACTGATGGAGAATTTTAGTGTAATCATCTATCAAGACTGACTGGTTTATTTTACATTTTAATTTGAGGATTTGGATTATTTAAAATGCTGCATGCTTAAAATATGTTTCCATTATACTGTATGGAGTAGAGTGTAGGTAAAAAAATGGAGCCTATTTTTTAAAGTTCTTATTCGTGCATTTTTGGTTGTTGCAGGCTGCTTGTCTGCAGACAAAGGTGGTTGCAGTCAGCTCTGTACTACAGTCACCCCTAGTAGGTGGCAGTGTAGTTGTCTACCTGGCTACCAGCTTCACCAAGATGGCAAGCACTGCACTGCTGCTGGTGAGTCATACTATGGCAAAGCAGACAGCCCGGGTGGATAAGCCCACACAGATAAACACTCTTCTTATCTCTCTAAATCTCACAGTCTGTATTATGTTGCCACAAAGACATCCTGTAAATTACAAAGTTTAAAAAAATACAAAATGACATGCAAATTAAGGGTGGTTTACTGTACATTTACAGGAGTACATTTATTCATTAAAAACTATATTTTATTTTTCCAGGACCACCACCGTATCTTCTTATTGCCAATCTAGTGGATGTACGAAGGATAAACCCCAATGGCACTGGGGACCAAACCCTTGTGGAAGAGCCCAGAGGAGCAATCATAGCTTTGGACTACGATCCTATCCAGAACAATGTAAGAAAATAAAATATTGTCCTGGAATTTTAACACTGATTTTTGGACTGAATCAGTAGTAGGAGGGTAGTAGTATGTACTGATGCACAGCACTTCACTTAAGGTCTTGTGACTCCTATGGAGTAACTGGATTCAAACAGCCCAGATTCAGGTTGTGGTACAGATATCCAGTGACACCTAGTGGACATACACTGTAACTGATACCCTATAGATTCACTAATGTTTTATGAGAAAAATAAGACAATCTTATGTAAGTATATAATAGTTTCTCTTTCTCAGATATTTATCTTAACATTTTACTAATTGTCCATTTTATGCAATTAATGTGCTTCTTCATGTATTTTTGTTCACATGTTCAAGGTGTACTTTGCTTGTACAACCCAAAAGACAATTGAACGGGTTGACTTGAATGGTGGATCCAGAAATGTTGTTGTCTCTGAGGGGCTGGGCTCTCCGGAGGGACTGGCGATTGACTGGATTCACCGCAAGATGTACTGGACTGATAAAAGGTGTGCATGCAGTTTAAGTTACAAAACAAGTTCTTATACAACACAATTTAGAAAGGGAAAAAAAGGTTTTAAAAGTATTTAGTCTTTTTTTCTAACCTGTAAATAAGTTACGTTGAACATTTAAGCCACGTATAAAAAATACATTTTTATGGTTACATTTTTTGCTTTTTAACACCTCAGTATAATTTTGTCTATCAGGCAGTCAACTGTTGATTGCAGCACTTTGGATGGACTGAGCAGACAAACGATTGTAAGCAAAGGGCTTGAAAAACCAACCGGGGTCGCAGTTCATCCTCTTGCAAAGTGAGTATGGCAATATGGCTGTTTGTTTAGTTGTTGAGATGTAAATTTCACAACCCAGAAAATATTTAATATGACATCAGTAACATGTATGCAGTACACCGATATCTAATATCTAAGCTGGGCAGCAGAAATTATTTAATTACCAAAAATATTTCCTTCGTGATTTAGGCTGTATGTATTGTCTTATGTTGTGCAGTTTTCACAATACAACATCACCCTTATATTTACATTTACTCAGACTTCACACAATTGTCAAATATAATAAATCCAGGGCATGTTGTACATATGTTAGCATGGAATATTTGGTATGTTGGATTCACTATGATTTCAAACAAACTAAAGTTCGAAATAGTTGCTGAATTGATGTATTTGTGATAATGTGCGTATTTGCACTCTGTGGGATTCATAAGACTAATGTCTATAGGTTAATTTACTCAAAACCTTTTCCCCCCTCTTTTTTAACTTCTTGAGGAAGTTGTTTTGGACCGATATAGGTGCCCAGCCTGTAGTGGAAAGTGCCTCTTTGGAAGGCAAATACCGTTTTGTCATTGCAAAGACCAACCTTGTGTCACCCAGTGGCCTGACCATCGATTTCACAGAGGATCGTCTGTTCTGGTGCGACCAGAGGAGGGGCCTGGTAGAGACTGCAGCCCTGGATGGCTCAGACCGACGGGCCCTATTAGAGAACCAAGTAGGTGAGGCTTGTATGGAGCATACACATGCAAACATGTATAGGTGCACTGTACGGTCCAAAAAATCCCATTATAGTATCATAATCCTAGATAATTTATGTGAGCATTAATCTCATGAGCCACATGCACTTTGGCTCAATGAATGGACACTCTCTGACTAAGCTAATTAACCAGTGTTCCTGCCTTCACAGTAGTCACCAAGTTAACAGCTGAACGAACAGATATAGCTCTTACCTGGTAAAGTATCACAAAGTCAACTCTGGGCTCCTTTCCCTCTATCCTCTGTTCTGATTGGTCCAGGCCGACCTTTTGACCTTGCTGTATTTGAGGACAGGCTATGGATCTCTGACAGGGAGCACCAACAGCTGAGGAGCGTACACAAGAGGACTGGGAAAAAACTGCAACGTATCCATGGCAACCTGGTCCATCCATCATCCATTGTGGTGGTCCATCCCCTTGCTAAACCAGGTTATGACAGAGATTATGTGTATACATCTTTTTGTTGAGGTTTGTTTTGTAATTTGTCATGCTTTTTGTGACAGGAAACAGCAAAATTACAAATGCTACAGTGTAAGTGTTACATCTGGCACAAACAATAATATAAAAGAACAGAAAATGTATAGTTGAAAGATGTGCTGTGAAAGTTGTGTGTAGTTTCTCTACAATAATGTGTCAGTGTGTCAAAACTACTGTCAACAATTTGCATTAATCTTAGAAGGCCAATACAAATGCCTTAAAACCTAAATATTGATGAGCTCCTTGTCATTATCTGATTTTCAGGGGCGGACGTTTGCCTTAATCAAAATGGAGGTTGTGCCCAGGTGTGTGAAAGCAGGCTGGGATTTGCCCACTGTTCCTGCCTGTCACCTTTCATCTTGTCAGCTGACAGAAAAGGTTGCTCTCCAGCCAATGCCTCAGATGGAACAGCAGGTTATTTTTTATGCCGTCTTTCTGATGCAAACACTCTGCACTCAAGCTTTAAAACTTTTAAAGCAGTACAACTGACAAACGCTCCACTGTGTTTATTCTCTAGAATCTGGAGACACTGAGTCTGTCGATTTAACATCTCTCAAAAGCAAAACATTCAATGATGAGAGCACACCCCTGACCACAACCACGCTATCAGCTGATAAAAGGGGAACTGATTTTGACTCTGATGTAGACAGTGACCGGACACTCTTCACAGACAAGATGATTTCAGGTAACAGTGTACCCTTAAAAGCAAGTGATTGGTGGTTCTTCCCACTCCAGACCTTAATCTAACTAAATGTTATGTTTCCATATATCTACTTATCTGTCAGACCAGAATGAGTGTTACTCACTCCGCTGTGACAAAAATGCGCAGTGTCACCTGACTGCTGGAAGCCAAACCTGTTTATGTCTAGAGGGTTTCAGAGGGGATGGACAGTTGTGTGTTGGTGAGTATTTATACTCCTCTACTATTAAGTAATAAAAACCTGGGTATTGATTTTTTATTATGTTTGGTTCCCGCCCAGTTTATGTGTTCAGTTGTGACTGCTACTATACAGACAAACACAACATGGTATATAAACTAAGATGATGGATAAAATCATAGTTTCCTTAATGTACCAGAGAAGTACAGGCCTGGTTTTACCTTTATTTGAGTCACTTTATTGGGAACACAAGGTTTATACATAAAAAATAAAAAAATATGTTATGTAATATTTTAACATTGTAACATGACATTTTCTTTTCCTTTTGTTTTAGATATTGATGAATGTAAATTGGGAACACACAACTGCGACAAAAAAGCAGAATGCCAAAACACAGAGGGGAAGTATATCTGTAAGTGCCAAGTTGGATACCAAGGCAACGGACAGACATGTCAAGGTGTGTCTAGATTATTTATAGCTAACTCACTTTTCGCTACCGTAGTTATAACAATTATAATATTACAAACACTTTGACAGAGAAACCAGCTTAACTGTATTTTCACTTGCTACTATTGGACGTCATAGAAGTGCAGGGTCCTAGTGAACACTATTACATCCCCATATATATCATCTTATAACACGGACATAAAATAATCCCTTTTATTGTATAGTACATGAATCTGTTTGCAGGATTACCCAACCACTTAGTAGGAGCTGCAGCATTTAAGATGCAGCAGCCAGTAGTAGTAGTAGTAATGGTGCAACTCATGTTTACAAGAGTAGTGTTCCAAATAGCAGACTACAAATAAAGAGTGCCCCACCCTATATTTGTCCATTTTAATGCAATTATATTCCTAATATTTTCTTTCAAGAGCTGGAGACGACACCATCTTGGATAACAACCAGTAGGCCAGCTGATGTCAACGGGCACCGAAACAGTAATTCAGTGCAGAGTTGCCCCTCCTCCCATGAGTCTTACTGTTTGTACGAGGGCATCTGCTTCTACTTTCCTGAAATGGAGTCCTACGCCTGCAAGTAAATAATCGTTTAACCTCTAATTTGAGCTGTGACCTCCAACCGTAACAGTTTACTGATATCTTGTGTTCAAGGGAGTTGCAAATAAAAAATGCTTGCAGGCTTTAACCCAACACTGTGTACAGTATAGCATTTTCCATGGCTGCTGCTTCATTTATTTTATCCTTCATTTAGTTTATGACAGTTTTCAAACAGTAGGTGTCACTAATGTTCCACGAAAACCTTTCCCTTATGAAAAAGTGACAATAGGAAAAGGATTAAAACTTGGATGTCCAAGTCAGGTTTAGCCAAAGATAACATAACTAAATGAACTGTAGACACTGAACAATGGAGCTTTCCATATTTTAGTAGAAATGCAAACTGACACTATTTAAAAATAAAAAGCCTATATTTAAAAATCATGTGAACAGTTACATTTTGTTAATGTAATCTTGAACAATATCATTATACCCAACTTCGTAATGGTTTTGTAATCACATTTAAAGCCATTTTATAGTCAATCATTCTAGCACATTTATTGTATTTTTTGTCTGTTTGCTCATGAATCATTATTCATAAACTCTGATCAGTGCAATTAAACAGCTTCTAACAGCACCACTGTTTTAAATCCCTGTTTAAAATGCATTAAAAAGGTATTATTTATCATTAATTATTCTAAATGTGTTGTTGTGTTATATTTAATGCAGTGTATTACTAAGATGTCCAGTGCGCACTTACTTGGTCAACAACAGAAACTGATCATGAAGTAATTGCACTGTTTTCTTTCCACCATGCGTGCCTACAGAGGAAAATATGAAAGGCATTTTAAAAAATGGCACAAAATGAAAGTACCGTAAACTATTTCAATTAAATGATTATCAGGTTAAACTATATCATCACAGTTAAGCTTACTTTAGCTCATATGACAAAAACATATTTCCATAGATTTGATTGTGTTTAATAAATAAAACATGTTATTTTATCATGTTCTGTTGCAGCTGTGTATCAGGCTACGTGGGAGAGCGTTGTCAGTTCAGTGACCTGGAGTGGTGGGAGCTTCAGCAGGCTGAGGAGGAGAAGAGGAGAAACGTGGTCATCGCGGCCTGCATGGTGGTCCTCATCTCCCTGCTCTCCATTGCCGCCTGTGTCACGTACTGCTATGGGTGAGAGAGGGGAAAAAGAGAGGGAAGGGTAAATGAGGCCCCATGCATATAAAGCTGCAATGGTACAATGAAGGAAAGGGATGATGAAGAGAAAAGGGAAGGAAGGGGGAAAAGACAAGACAGAAGACTTGGAGTAAGTAAGCTAGCAGCCAAGAAAGAAAGAAAAATATTTATACATGAACAACAAAAATGATATCATCTTCCATTTTCAGTGAAGGGTAAAGTTACATTTACTTTGCAAGTGTAAATTTATAATCTACATTTAGGAACATTAATGAAATAGGCTAAAATATTGACTCATAACTAAATAGTACCTGTTAATATTTATAAAAAACGTTAGTAACAATTATGGTCCAAGAGGGTTTCCAAAAGCTTTTCCACCCTATTGCATGGTTGGGAAAAAAAAAAAAGTAGATGACTCTCTGTTATATATATCGCCATGCATTTCCATATGTGTGTGCTCATGTGTGTATTGTAGTAATGACATAAAGCAGAGCTCTGTTTAATCTTCTGAACATTGGGAGCATGGGGGCAGCACAAATAGTCAGAGAGGGGCTGCTCCAACAATGAGTGAGCTGACAGCATTTAGAGGTGTCTATCAAACCCAGGGTGGCATGAGCCGTGTAATGTAGGTGTCTCAGCATGACAGCAGGGAGCTGGTGAGCAGATCACATGTGGAACGAATGGCAGCATGCAACCCTGGTTAGCTGAGTGAGGAGCATACATACACTACATACTGGAACCCCCCCCCTCCCTTTTTATTTCCACCTGAGCTGTCTCTAAGTAGCTGATTTGTTTTACGGTTGTTTTGCTGGCTTATGGACAAGGCTGTTGGTATTCTCTACTCTTTTGACTCACAAAGCACACCCGCCCGTCAGCCTGCTACATCCCAACGTTTGCACAGCAGTCTTGGTTCCCCTGTGGAAGTGGCACGCTTTCAATTACATGCTTGGTTTAGCTTGTTCTACAGCAATTACACATAAAAATAGGTCAATTCTCAGCTACAAAATGGAGCCAGTGAGGTATGACCCCAGTGGAAACGCTACATGGTCGCCAATAGCTCTGTCTCAAATTGCCTTCTGCACTTCAGTGCGAGTGAACTTGTGCAGTTTTGGGGGTTTTTTTGGGGGGGGGTTATTTGTTTGTTTTTGTTTTGAATCTGGTGGTTCAGTTTTCTCTGCAACACACACACACACACACACACACACACACACACACACACACACACACACACACACACACACACACACACACACACACACACACACACACACACACACACACACACACACACACACACACACACACGCTCTGACTTTTTAGGCTCAAATAAGCAAGCAAATACAGTAAAAGTACACATGCACATACATACAGCCTTTGGGCTAGGCATACTGAAAGCTAAGACTGGAAACAGTTTAGATTTTAATAGTTGAATAAACACAGTGTATCACGTCTGTAATGGTCAGAACACAGTATACAAGGTTTTTTGTTGTTGAATGTGCTTTTACCCTGCGTGTGTGCAGGGAGAGGTGCAGGGTTACACTGTCAAAAGGTCATATCAAACAAATGTAATTTTCACGTTCCCCATCAATGTTGAATTTGAACATATAATTTTACTATTTGAGGGCACCACCTCTGTTACTTGGTAACTGTGTAAATGCCATGTGGGTTCTTGAATATTTACACATTAAATTTGGTACTGTGAGTGAGACTAAGGACCCTTGGGATTTATAGCATAATTCAAATAATCTGTGTGTCGGTTTACTTTTTTTTCCCTTTTTGGCAGAACTAGAGGACTCTTCCGCCAGCAGCCTTCAGTGGATAATATGAGTGAGACCAGTGTGACAGATGAGAGCATGTCAGAGACCACCACAACCAGCGTGCCTCGGGTAAGCCATCATTACCATGCTGTGGTACGCTGGATTACTTCCTGTCTTAAAGATCCATGTATGATGGAAACTAACTAGTCACCACTTTGAATCACAGTGTAGCACCCTGTGGTCTGTGAACCACACTGTACATGTCAGTACAACGTCAGAGAGGTTAAATCCAACTAAATTTAGCTATTCTTTAATCTACTGCACTTAGTTATTAATTATACATATTATTGTTGTTTTATTTATATATTTTAGCCTGATTATGTGATTTACTTTTATTTTAGACTTACTCATTGTACTGTATGCTGCTGGACCTGAGTACAAATTTTGTTTCATGTGCAAATATGCAAATGAATAAACCTTGAATTGAATTGAATTGAATTCTAAAGGACAGGAAGGCATAAACATGTGGAAGAGCTAATAAAATGTTTGAATTATTGTGTAAATCTGCAGTTCTACATGGTGGTAGAAAATGGTGTGGAAGAAAAAGTCCTTCCTGCAATGGGCTGTCCCAGAAGAGCTGTCTGTCCATCCTGCTCTTCAGAGACAGGTACCTTAAGCTAACACAAACATCCATCTTTGCACACATACTTGACTTTATCCTCTTGTTCTACCTTAAACTAATACAAAGCTGCAAGTATACTCAAATGCTTTTAGATTTTTCAACCAGCTGCTAAATGATGGTGTTTTTTTGTCAGGTGACAACTCGATGATGGAAGAGACAGATACATTATCGAAACACAACCATGGGTATGAGTGTTCCATGGTGTCAGCTGTTGCCATGGAGAGCACACAACACAGCGTCCATCACACAAATCAACTGTCAAGCCCGTATTTGTGTACGACCTTCAAGCCAGCACCACTTCCTCAGACTCCCAGAGCAGAGTCTCCTGCGTCCTAGTTCGCCTAACAGACCCGACACAGCTGTACAGTTTAAACACGCACATGATGTAACATCTGGATGAATTACAAACTGCAAATTAAGAGTTTCATTCCAAAGTTTCACAAATGGAAGAAATATTACTGAAGCCATCACCTTCCTAAAAGTAATTTGTGACATTTTTATAAATATACAAAGTCAGGATTGTGCCTCCCAAATGTAAATTTCACACCATTTTTGTTCAATTTTATTTATATATAGTGTCCAATCACAACAAACGTTATCTCAAGACAATTTGGTGGATTGGAAGTTATTTATATTACAAGACAGAGCTAGTTGGGATGACCACATAGCTGAACACACAATGAAAAGGATGCCGACACCACAAAGTCAAATTGCACCAAAAGTAAGCCAGGCTGTCAAGGAGACTGAAGTACATAAATAAAGCAAAGAACATGTTGAACCAAAATTAAAGTGAAACAAAAGCGTTGTAGATTATCACTATGAGTCTCCTCCCTTCCAATTATAGAGCAAGATGGAGCCATCAGTTTCAGAAATGTGTATTTTGGAAGTGGTAAGACAGTATAATAAGGGTGCAATGCAGCATTAATGCTCCATTCTTTGGGGAAAGCTCTGAATCTAATACAAAATGTTTTGTAATCCATTTAACATTTGGAATGAAACTCTTTCTTGCATTACTGTAGCCAATACTTGCATATATATTTTATGTAATGCGATAAACATATGTACAGGATGTCTTTATTATAAAGCTCTAAAGTAGATCTACATTATGATGATTTATACACACATACTAACATACGAACACACCACAGACAATAGAATGTGCTCACAATATGGAATGAAAAAGTGTTTACACTGCCTGCTTTTGAAAAGAAACTGGAAAATATGTTGTGCTTGTAATTAATCAGTCATGGGCCATCTTAGACCAATTTGTTTGTATTTTAACCCCATCAATTTAGCATAATGTAATTCACATTTATCAGCGTTTTGCATGTTTTAGTCTTTGTTTAGGATGTCCAGGGTGTTTTGGAATATCTATATGTATTTCAACCAGCCACCGAATAATTGAGATTGGCCACCATCCCTAAAAGGATGTAATTCCTCACATCAAATGGTGTAAATGCTGTTGGTGCAGCATTTTCATCAAAACATTAAATATTTCTAACTAGAGAACCAATACGTCTTCACATTCTTCTGTTGAGTTAACTTTGGGGCAACTGTTACAACTTGCATTGATTCATTTGATGCAGTAGAACATAAAATGATGCATTATTGCTTTGTTGCTGATTTTGTTTAGTTGCAAAGAAATCACTCCATGTTTTCTAGATGCGTGTACACTAATGGAGTATTTGTATGGCTGAGGTTTATTACAGATTACTGTCATTTGACCGTTAAGAAAGAGCTTTGTGTGATAGACCTTTTTTTTTAAATATTTGAGCAAAACAATATTATTCAGTATCAGCTTCCAACTGTGTATAAAGCTAAGGAAACGGTCTGTTGCTCATCTTGCCAATCAGCTCTAATTAATGAAATCTCTTAATTAACAGCATGAACATAGAAGACACACTATAGTACATACCGCCATGGTAATATTTAGCTGATGCACAACAGTGCATTACAAAACTCACCTGATAACTGTGATGATATAGTTTGCAAAGTTATACTATATTTATTTTTATACAAAGATCTATCTATGTTTCCCTGTGTCAGAGCTCCACTTACATCTGTACTTTTAGAAATAAGATGGATAACTGACTGATTGGTTTGGATTCTTTGTCTTGTCAAGGGAAGGTACCGATTCCTTGCTATTACTTTGTGTTTCATTTCTTTGTAGTATGAGTTGGATTTTTTTTCCTCCAATTTAAAACAGTATTTATTTAGAAGACACAACCCACTTCCACTATTCTTACTCTTACTGTATATGACTTAGATTATACATATCCTTTTCAACCGCTATCGACTATAACTGCAATTTCAAAATTGCAAGATGAAGCTTGTTTTATTTCCATCAATAAAACTATATTCACAAAAAAGGTGTTGTGTTAGTAACTGCTAAATATTCTGCATCAATTTCACTGGATACACAAAAACTATAACCATTACTCAACTGTTGCTCTTTTTCTTTCTCATCAAATTTTCTTTGCAGTTTTCCAATAACATTATTTTCTTATGATTGAAAGATTATTTTGGCCATTCATAGTCCATCTCTCTCTCGTTACACCCCATCACACTCTCCTTCAGGGCTCTTGTGTGTGCTCCATTGATGATGCTTTTCTATCCTCAACCAAATCTAACGCTCTAGTGGTGTTGGTACCGATGCTGCCACCCTCCTCCATCACCACTGCCCCATCTGTCTATTTCTATTTCTATTCCTGTCTGTCTGCGACTCTGTCTCAAGGTTGACTGAGAATTGTTAATAGAAGGGCCCATAGCCTCTTTGTTTCGAGGCAATGGTAGAAAACAAAGCACTTTAACTCAAAGACCATCAGGGGCCACATCGATATTGATTTTCCTGGCAAGACACACTTATCTATATATTGGTCTCCATTAGGGCTAACAGATAGACTAGGGCACCAGTCTAAACAGCCGCAGATCAGCCTTCACAAAAAGATGAAATTGGGCCCAACGCAAGGGTGCCGGAAGTAGGGGGTTTAAGAGGTCACAGCCCAAACCACTTTAAACCCCTCTACCCCCACTCAAACACCATTTGTAAGTTGCAAATCACTGTATCCCTGTAAATGATAAAAACCTACATGCCACATGCAGGGAACTAGCTTTTTCCGTTTTATTGTTAAATATGGATTTTTTTTATGGAAATAGAAAAGGGTCATAAGTATCGTAGCTGTGAATCACCATAACTGAACGTATGAAAACAGTTTGCATGGATACATTCAGATATGTGAATTTTTCAAAATAAATAAATAAAATTCTGAACAAATAAATGTATTGTTTGAATCTATAAGGAGATCTGCAGCTGTGCACGATATTTTTTGAACAGATGAAAAAGATTTGCACAAAGGTTTGCATTTACACATCTGTCCGTTTGTGGGTTCACACAGAACTCAACTGTATATGTGAATCCCAAGTTTACAGCTATAAATCAATTATACGAGTTCATATTAAATCTATGAGTGAAAGTACTTTTGTCTCACATTTGACCTGCAAACTTGGGATTCACACATGCAATTGAGTCCTTAACTTTTTTCATACACAAAAAAGAGATAACTGCAATCATGATACCGTGATACCGTTCTGCAACATATTTGGGCCTATTCTGAACCCACATATTTAGGGCGATGCTGTTTACAACAAGAGGACAATGTTAACATTCCTACAATCGCGTGCTTGCTGTTACTCAGCTGCAGAAGTGTTAGGCTCAGTGTTTTGAATTATACTGTCAGCCTACCTGCGGTGCAAGCAAGCAAGCTACAGTTACTCTGCACAAGTTCAGTGGGTCTTTGGTCTATCTACTGCCCCCTGCCCCCACCCACACACACACACACACACACACACACACACACACACACACACACACACTCACACACACACACACACACACACACAGACACAGACACACAGACACGGCCCCTGCACTTCTGAAATTAATCTGGCTGGTGCCCCTGGCCCTGTGTCAATTTATCTTGTATTACTCCTCAATTGGTGCAACAGGGGGCAATAGAGTCACTGACACAGTAACTGTAAGTATGGGGGGAACCTCAAGGGCTCTCAATTCTGTATCATTTTAGGAGATATGATAGGTTTAAATATTAGCTATAGGTTTATTATATTATAAATATATGTACCGTAGATTACTAGTGTGTCCTTTCCTCTGTGTGAAGTATTACCATAACGTTGTTCCACAAGTTGGTCTTTCAAATTAAAACTAATTTTATGAAACACTGCAACATGGTTGTTGGGATTCAAATCTTTTGTTTATAATAAAGAGAAAACAAAGGCTGACTGCAATATATAAACAGCGAGATAATTTAGCTAAATACTGTATGGATATAGATTAGGGATGGGAGGATCTTACATCAGAAAAACAGTCAAGATAATTAAATCATGGTGAATCTCTATTATCAGTCATTATGAACGAGTGATGTGAAACACTTCTGGCTCACTAATGTACATTCCTGTTGAACTCCTGATTTATTTTGGATTGTAATTTGCCACAGGGGAGCACTAGCATCTTTCTAGTCATTCATCGCCATAGTTGAAGGCTGTGAGTGTGATGCTTGGATAGTAGGTTGATGGCTGAATTATCTTTATTGATTTTTGTGATGAGCTGCTGGGTGTTTGCAGGAGTTTGAATCTGTCCTTGTTCTTCATTTAAAAAAGACGTTGCATCATATGATGCAACATTTGTTTCGTGTGTAAAATAATTCCAGTATGTTTTAGTTCAATTTTAAAAACTTTCAAGCACATTGTGATCATTATCTGGATAATATCATTAACCAAAATTATTTGGCCTAGATAACAGTGACACTGTGAAATTTTCATATCGCCCCATGCCGACTACAGCTAGTGCTAGGACACTGCTAGGATATTCTGGTTGCTTTACGCCTACTTGTCTATGAAACACAACCTGTTCAAGCTCAACAGTTTCATAACACCTGCACAAGCTACTAACTATCCAGTAAAGTAAAGTATCACATTTGTACTAATGGATCCGGTGTTGTAGACGATTACTAATTTGCCAATGAAAGCTAAGTTATTACATCACCATCCAACTCAGCAGATAGTTTAACCACATCTACCTCCACCAAAGTTTAGAAAAATATCAACAAATAATTATCATGAGCTGGAGACTTCAAATAATGCCACGATGATGATAGAGTATCATTTGAAAGATATACAGTGCAACAGTGAGACACAAGAATGTAAAACACTCAAGACGAGAAGAAAAGGTGGCAACTGGAGTGTCATAACCATTTTCTTCATGCCACTTTCGATTAAACAGTGTTTACTTCCTACTTTATGTCAGTTTTCACTTGAAATATTGAAAAGGCCTACTGTAGAAATCAATTGAAAATGTTCAGGTGACGGGCTGTGTGTCAACAGATGTGCGGAGTGTGTCATTGGATTATCCCAGAGAAACAGTAAGAAACAAGAGACAAAAAAGATTATGTTAAAGTTTTTAAGAATAAAAAAGTAACACATTTGGGATTGTAAATGGTTTAGATCTGCTCTATGTAACTTTTGTTGTGATTAGTCACTATATAAATAAAGACTGATTGATTGATCATGTGTAACTATGTTATTCTCATTCCAACTACATTAGCTAATTTTGTGGGGTTTTTTCTGCCAGATGGAGCTCACTTTGCTTTATCGCTCCTGACTCCATCCCAGCACAGCGGACAGCTGATGAGGGAATTAGCTACCCACTCAAAGGCTTTGCTCTGATCCTCCAGGTCAGTATTTGGTTCCTCCAGGTCTTGAGCAGAACAGAGTAACACTAGTTTGCCAGGATTTAGGCAGATTTAAAATGACATGGGGAGGGGGTCTAATGCATGTATTGGACATAGATACTTGAGCCGGAATCTATGGGTGCACCACGGAGGAGGGGAAAGTCCCAAACCTGGAGGCTCCCTTGGTAGTTTTTGTATCCTGATGAGCAGTTGGAGGAAACATGTGGACACACAATTGAGCCTGAAACCTGATTTCTATTCAGTGGTAGCCAATGTCACCATTACTGCAAGACATTTCATAAAATTCAAATACAAATAAAAAAATGATTGAACTAATAACATATCTGTTATGAAGTCATCTTTTGGCACTGAAACTGCAGATTAAGTATAGCATATAATTAAAGTTGACAACTCATGCAAACTCACTTTAGGACTATTAGGGCCACCATTGGACAGTAAACTCTCAGGCAAAAAAAATAAAAATATTTCTATCTATCTTTTGAGTGGATTTGTGCCTTTTTATCAGGGCAGCTGCTTTCATACTTCACTATATGGTAAAATCATAGATATACTGCAGATATTTAATTAACGCATACATGGCAATGACTAAAGAGACACCACAGAGTTATGGTGCCATCAAGTATATGAGTGGTGTGCCTCATCGACTGGCTAATATAAGAAAAGCCTCATAAATCAAGCTGTTCTCTCCATTTATGTCAACCTTTGAGACATTCTTCCAGTCAGGTAAAACACACACTAAGATAAATAAAAGTCAACAATTATACAGTGAACATTATCTAAAAAGGATCAACTTAATTTATTCAGGACTGCTTACCTCAAGATAAAACATTTAATTTCTAATTCTGAGGGTGAACATTCGTTTTGCCAGCAGATGGCGACAGAGTATTAAGAAAATGGTACCATCACACTTTGTGAGTGGGGTCGACCTTGAGAAATTGTTATACAGTAGCTGCATCATCATGAGCAGAAACAGTACCTGCAGCAATCCATCAAAATCATTGCTTAGTCAACTCATTAAAAGACAGGCCCCTGCTGTGACCTTTTCAGTTTAAATTTGCCACGTCTCACTTATTGCACGTAGCCTAATTTAAACAGTCATTACTGTATTAGATCAATCAGTGGTATTTAAGTAGTTAAAATGGAGAACAGTGTAAAATAAAGCACCCTTTAGAACTACTGCAAATGTATGTCAACAGAAAAAAAATAAACTACAGCTGCCTATACTGGGTGGGATTACCTGGGCTTTAACTCTTTTTTGGCATACATAAGACCCTTATTTTAGCTGTTTGCGCAAGGGGGAAAACTAATTACATGTAAATCAACTTAAATTCAAACCGCTTTATTTGTGAAGTCAACTTGAATCCATCTAAACCCGGTGCTTTTGTGTATTTTCGGTCACATTGATACATGACAAAAAGTGATGGATGCATTTACATTCCCCTGTTGTAGTTATAAAATGTATATAGTTTTTGAGAAGATATATATCTGATTGCAATATTAAAAATCCACAATAGTGTTGCACACAGAGACCTTCTCATTTTCATGGAAGTCTTTTAACAGGCCAAAGCACAGGTGCAGCTCATAATTAATAATAGCTGTAATGCATTTGGGACAGACACTGGACAGAACCATCATTAATGTTATTTGGTACACCTGTGTATTTTCCAAATAATGTCCGCCCCATGGATGCACTGTGTAACCTCGACTCATGTCCTTATAATACATTAATGGTCAGCTCTGAAATTATATGGATGTTTCTCATACTTATCAACATGATATTGAAGTATTATATACTTGAGTCGAGGTATTTTCTGAGTGTAATTTATATTATCGCTACTGGCCAAGAAGACAAGAGTATTAGCATTAGCTTCGAACAACTAAAAAGGGAAAATATAATAATAAAAAAACTAGCATAATATGAATTTTAGCGGGACATTTGCTTTCATTATACTAATACTAATGGACGTATTTAAGTCATGTACTGTGTTAACCCATTTGCAAACTTTTACTCTAGTTGTATAAGTTTTGTTAGCCCCAGTAAGCTCTTTTGCAGCTATCTAATAACATTTATTTTTTATTTTATCATTTTAGGTGTTCACAGAAACAGCTTAGCCACGTCTCTTCACTCCATCCCGCCAGTCAGGCTAATGTAAAGCTATCAAACTTTCAGTGCTTCTCAAATTCATTAACAATTAAAACTTAAATATATGTAGCAGGTCGACTAGCACTCACCACCGTTTTGAAGACATTCCCAGACTCTTCTATCCAACTCTCACCTCCTCCATAAGATAAACATATACTCATACAATTTTTGTACTAAAAGACCGATGGCGGCGGTTATGGATAAATGAAACTCGCGAGATTTTAGTAGTAGTCCCACAAAATGGCCAAGGTTCACGTCACTTCCGGCTACCATGTTTTCTGTTTCTTAAAACGAGATTTAAAAGAGACATTGGTGTGAGTTGTAGTTTTTTAAAACGAATTTTGGTATTTCCCATTTGCGAAGGTATTCTGGCAAAAAAAAAAAAAAAAAATGAAAATATTTATTAAAGTTTTATTTTACTTTGGAAGTTAATCAATCAATTATTATAATTGGCAAATTCAATATCCATAAATGTAAATTTACAGGTAAAAAACCATGCTTTATTTCATTTAGCAATGAGATCAAACAATGCATATTATTAACATAGAAGAGAGCACTGCACCTTCTCTTAAACTATCAATTGTCCTCAGATGGATCTAGCCATTTAACATTTATTTGCACAAATGTAATTTGTTTCAATAACGCTTGCACAATTGCACTTTTTTGAATACAAGTCCAGGTGCAATTATGAAGTAGTTAACTGATTAAGTCAGTTACCTCAATTACTCAAGTAATGTATGCTGCTGAAGATTGCTACCAGCCAACCTTCTCTATTGGTGACACATTGGCTTTAGTGACTCAATTAAATAGAGTGAGATCCTTCATACACCGTACAGCTCATAAAGCACTTATCCACTTATCTACTAAGAGCCACTGAATCGATTAATTAATTACTCAGTTAAAGGTTTAAACAGATATACATATTGTTCCCTGTAAACAAAAATTCTGCTGAGTAACCACTAAAATGGCTTTTCAGGTTCAACACCAAAAAAAGTATGTGTGCAATGCTAAGATGTTGCAGTAGCGACGACCAAATAAACACACCACAGGCAGAATGTCACATTTTTTGCACTCTTTGTTCATACGTTAAGTTTTTCAGCAACACAATTTTTGACATTGATACAGTGCAAATGCACAATAGCACAACAGACACCATTAAGGATACATACTATTTTTTAAAGTCAATACAGCAGATTTTTGACAATTTGCATGTTTGATTTTTTTTTTCTTTTGCTAAACATACATGTTTGTCCTCCATTTGATCTTTCAGTGTCCAACAAACTGGTTCTCCTCACTGGTAGGGACCCTTTAACACAGAGTAGTGTTTGGAAACCAATGGCAAGTCATTTTCCAAGTGTGGTCGGCAACTTCTGCAAGGTCATGACGAGTGGTGAAGCAGGGCACTGTCAGCATCTGTTTCCCATCATGCCCAGGAGCAGTGTGATCATTTGAGTCATGTTCCTCTAATCAATCATACTTTTTTTCAACTATACGCCCAGTCTAGATGAATTTCAGCCATACTGTAAACCGGTGATGTTAAACATGTCTACCTTGTCTTGATATGCATATTATATTAAGAAAGAGATAACCTAAGACCTGAGAAAATATCGCATTTTGCAATGTAAGTCACAGAAGATACAGTGCCGTTCACCCCATCAGTTCATGTCAACCACCAACACTCAGCAGCTTCACACACTCACCAGTGTCTTTAACCTCTTCTTTAACAGATCAAAACAAAACAACAAACACTGATGACAGACAGACAAAAACATACTCAGATGGCTCAAGTTAACGCTGACTCCATCCATCTTCATATGTACCAATTAATATCTTTTTTAATATCAAGTAAACATATGCACATGGCAGATGTAATTTTTTTTTTAATCTGGCGATTTTGTCCTTTTGTTATCTTTTAGGTTTTAAAAACTATTCATAGTGAATTCAAAAAGGGGCTTTTAAACTTCAGGTGGACAACTCGTGATGGCTTCTGATCATGGCGGCGCTGCTTCCCTTAATGGAGACGTAAACTCCATTGGGGCATTTTAGATCTGCACATTATTAGTAATGCTCAAGCACAAACACCAGCCATCTTCATGACCCTCCCCCCACCCCACCCCCACTCCCCCTGGCCTCTACAGACCCTCTCCATCATCCATCTTTCATTCCAACAACCCTTACCCAACCCTAACAGATTCTCTCAAGTCACTGGAACCTGCTCTCCATCCCCACCTCCCTTTTCTTTATAATCTCTCCCTTCTTCCCATACTAATGGCATTTTTGTTTTTTACTCGCTCTTCTTGGTGACAGCCGCAGCCGATGATTTGGACTTGCTGAAGTAGGCCTCGATGAAGAACTGGACAAAGAGCACAAAGTAGCTGAGGTACATGAGAGAGGACCACACAATGTTCTGCATGTGGGATGGACACTCCTGGCCCTGCTGCATCCATGAGTACACCAGGTAGTTAACCACACAACCCATCAGCATCTGGGTGATCTGGGTGAGTGTGATGAACATGGCGAAATTGCGCGACACCTTGAAGCCAGCCGCCCGCAAGGCGTAATAAGAGTACATGACGGCGTGGACCAAATAGTTCATGGTCATGAACCATCCGCCACCGGCCACCATGTCTTTATAGGAGTACCAAGAGTAGAGCAACACGGTGATGTGGTGATACCAGTGAAGGAAGATGAGCTTCTGTTTCCTCAGGACGATGAACAGAGTGTCACCTGGAGAAACAGGAACAGGAGAAAAGGAAAATCAGTTATCATTAAAAATGGCTGGCTATGATTCAAGTCGCTCTCAATTAAGCTTAAAAATGTTGGCTAAATAAACAATGTATAACCACAAAGCTCTTGGCACTGTTACCCCATTAGCAGAGTCAAACTGATCACCATTTCACCGCTGAGTGAGCGACTCAAGTGATGGGACATTAGTCATTCTCTCAGGCTTGACATAAAGAATGATGCATCTGCTGAATGCCAACCAATATTCCTGCTGCAAAATCAGCCTCTAAATGACAATACTAGAATAAAGATAGACATTTAGACCATAAAGGCTATAAAGAATAGACTACTACAGAAATAAATGCATTTGAAAAAAGTAAAAAAAGAACATTTTCCCCTAGAAATACCTGAAAAGTGAGGTAATCTAGATATTCAGTTTGAGGCTGTTCTAGGCTAGCAAGTGTCTTAAAGTCTGTTTATAGTTCAGCCCTAAAACAGTTCGGCTCGAGTAACATGTTTTTCTGCCACGGAGGAAATAAATGAATGAAGCTGGAAATTAGTCCAAAGGGTCTTCAAAACATCTCTACTGCAGAAACGGAATATGTAAATTTGCCAATTACCACCGTCACAGATAAAAAATAAAAATAAGAGTTCAAAAAGACAAACAGTGGGTCTTAAGCTAACTGCCAGATAAAATTATTTTTGACCACTTCCAAAATCCTGGTAGGAGAGTGTGTAGAGTATGTAACTTATAATCAGGGTTGCATTATATTTTTTTGGAACCAATTCTTTTTTAAAACATCTGAAATCTAAACTATTTTTTTGGTGATTAGCATGACGGTTTGAACGGCTTCACTAATTTGTGCAGCAAGGGAAAAAAAATCAATACTGCAGCATTTCTGCACAATCTTTAGTGGCAGCAAAAGCTATATTTACGGTCCCCATTTATTACCCATTATAATGATAATATTGAGCAGTGTTCAACATTAAGCCAATACAGCTATTATGGATGAAGACAGACTGTCAACCTATAAGAATGCATTATCAGTGATCTTATACTCAGTGGCTGTCAGGTAAAATATGTGAAAAGTACTTTAAAATCTAAATAACCATAATTATTGTGTCAGAGTTGCTGCTGTCTGTGAACTTGTTTTCCTTGCAATACCAGTAATTCAACTCCTTAATGCACTGTGTGTCATTTGTGACCTTACGCCTAAATACAGAGACATACCAAAGGCCTTTATGTATGTGTTCCTGCTTTATGACTATGTGCTTAGTCAGCAATCACAATTAATTTGTGATTCTGAGCCTTGTGAGTACAAAGTGACAGTCCAGTATCTGGTTTCCCGCCTACTCAGTCTCGATCCTGCTGGTCTGGACTACAACCAGACAGAGAAAACGAGGGCAAGAAGCATCTGCCATCTTCCATTCCAACTGAGCAGAACAACTGCTCTGGGTTTAAGCCTGGAGGTTATGCTCAAGCAACAAAAGGGACTATAAAGGCAGAAAAACTGGATATAAAAACCTCCAAGGTCAGGGAACACTTAAGTTAGGACGGACAATTATGAGATTCTTCAGTGGTAGATTAAGTGAGAAAATGTCTAAAATAGCACTGTAAATGTCTAGAAAATCTAATGTTATAGATGATAGATTTACATTGTTAGCATTTCCCTACATTAGAATAGTATTTTGTGTTTGTGTGTTAAATGCTGTCTCTATCTTCACTAAAATGCTGAAATGAAATACACTTTTTGTTGGCCGAAACATCATTTATTTGAACAAAGTGCTTTATGAGACACACCAATTAAACATAACCATAGGAGACATGCAATAGAAAGGTCAAGACTTACCCAGTTCTGGTGCTTTACTAAGTACAAAGGCATATGCCCAGAACTTGCTGACAGGCCCGTTGTAAAAGCTCTGGTCACAAACTGACTGTTTAAGCCCTTTCGTCATCAGGATGTACATCATGTAACTCCCAGTACGGATGGCACCAAATATACTGCATGGACAAAAAACAGTGCAGACATGACATAAATCATTGTAGTGGGAAATGTGTTGCTAGCAGTATGCATTTAATTAGGCTAGCAGTATGCATTTAATTAGTTAAATAATAACTGTATCTACTCTTCTTTTTTTACCTGAATACAGCAAGTGTGAGCGACCATAGCACCAGCGGTTTCCTCAGCTCAAACTTCTCCCTCTGTTTCATGACATGGCGGCCACCGAGGATACAGGCAGCGTAGAGTGCAGAAAAGAGAAAGGACTTCTTCCTGTTAGACAACAAAAGGAAAGAGATTGATTGGTTGGTTGGTTAATATTCACACAATCACACATACTACAACACTGGGAAGCTTGTTGTGAGCTGCTAAAACTGATTTTCAACCGAATAACAGCATAAATATGACAAAAATAGGGCAAGGCTTGTGCACAGAAAAAAATATCTTCAAAAAGATTAAGTTCTAAATCCACCATATAACTAGAGGCAGCATGTAAACCGCACTTCTGGGCCCACACAACCACACATTGAATGCACATCACAAACTGATGCTGTTACCTATCAGTATCCAAAAAAGGTAGACTTTTCCTTCATGTACTTTCCTCAATAACCTTTTCACAGTAGTTACTAAGGGACTTAGAAATCTTACAAAGTTAATGAAAGGCAGATGAAATAGATGTAACTGGCAACTCAGTCTCCTCCACAATGAAGTAAGCATTTGCAGGCTTCCGTGTTCATAACAGCATATATACGTAGTGTCATTTTAAACAAAAATGTACATTTCTCTACCTGCTCCTTTCCATTTTTTGTACAATTTACAAAGCATAAATTTCTGTACCGACTTCGTAGTTGGTGCCAGAATTTATGATTTAATGACTTGAGTCCAGCTCCAACTGTCGCTTAATGCTTAGCTTTCAGTTTACAGTTGTTGGTTCAACTGAGTCGCAACTCCCACCATTCATTGCCGCCTCTTTACCTTAAATGACTTATCAGAGATCACTGCCGTGCCACATTAAATGGAGGACTCGTGCCGAAGCACCACCTGGCCCAACTGGATCTGAAGACCAGTATTTCCCAGTACTCAGCACAATTAAAAAACACAGGTGGTCTGACTTGACAGACTGGATGCTGAGTAGGACCAACAGAAGATTGGGGCACGCTGCCTAGAACTAGTGCAGCTTTGTTCAAATCACTGTTTGGTCTATTGAACAGAGAGCAGAGTAATTGTTTATGGCGGCACTAGCCCAAAAAGTTAGGAAAAACTGAACTCATTACAACTGCAGACTCAATAAGCAACACAATAGGGCTGCTAAGTGGCCAAAACTAGAGATGTCTATAACTGTACTGTATGGTGGTGATTAAGAAACAATGCATAGTCAGTACTGCCCTCAGTAATTAAATAAATAAGTGAATCAGGTTTGCTCTGTGAGGACACTACAGAGGGGCCAGGAATGAGGCATTCTGGGACCTGCGGGTCTCGTAGACCTGGGTGAGTTGTGTACAAAACTAGCCCCAAGAGTCATGTTGCAGTTCATGATGTTGTTTTAGTGCTGATGTTTAGAGGTTATAGAGAAAGAACAAAATGATGTTGAAATAAAGGCTAAATTTGAATTAATTAGTGGAACTGACTGGAATGAACTATTCTATTAAAAACATTTTTTTTTCTACATGTTTTTTTATTTTGACTTTCATTGTAATTACCAAGGACACAATCATATTCTCAATGCCATGTGTATACCAACACACTATTCTGGTCAAAATATAAGCATAACACACACTAGAAACAAACATTTCTCACAGAACTGTCACATACTGGACCTGTACGCAGCAATACATCCTGCTCTGCTTTGCAGCCTCAGGACAGCAACAACAGCACTTTTTTTGCTGATCAGGTGTGAAAAATAGGCAAAAGAAACATTGCTGTGTGATACATTTTAGTATATTACACAGACAATATTTAGATTTTTAAACTATGTCACACAAACATTTCTTCTATCTGATGGAAATGTTTGAGGTCATAGACTGAAATATTAATGTTGATGCTGCCTATTTATTTTTGTTTTTCCACCATATTTTCTTATTGCAAAGAAAACGCTGTCAGGATGTGAAGCTGAAACTGTTCTGATCAAACAGTAACCTGACAGACAAGTTCATGAAGATGTGTCCCTCTTTGCAGAAACATTGTCAATTGTTTTCAACAGTGGACTTCATTGTGTGCGTCCATATGCCGAGGACGATGGATGCCATCTCTCTGTTCTTGCAGGAGGCCCACAAACTGATTTAGGCCACCTCCAGTGAACAAAGGACAAAGCAGTCCAGTGAAAGTCAAAAGGAGCTGCTTTCACAGAATGACAACAGGGTTGGACTGCAGAATGACATCACTGTTTCTCAACACAACACGAAGGAGGGGCGAACAGAACAACACACAAAACACAGTAGTCCACATAGTTGGCAGGGAGGATTGCAGAGGAGCAACAATCTCAGCATTCCCCCTTCTGTGTCGAGCTACAGGTCAAAGGTAACAATGATATACAGCCTAAGCTAAGCTTAGCAGCATGTAATATACCTTTTAATTCTAATGACATCCCACACAGATATGATATATGGCATTCACTTACACTGCTACAGACTGTGTATGATTCAATAACTAGATAGCTTATCAATAACAAGTGATTAAATGCAGAAGTCATTAATCAAGTAAAACTAGCAAACCTCCACTCATGCAGCTTTCCACACTCTAAATATGTGCTTACTTGGCCACGTTTCACATGAAATATTTGGACCATTGCTCAGACAAAGTAAGCAATAGGATGTCTGAAACCTTTACATACAGGAGACCTTTTGTCTTCACTAAACCTCTCAACTGATTGAACAATACCTGCTCATGAAATGTGCTGACTAAACAAATCTAGACTGATGTTTTAGAAGAAAACGTGCCTTCTTTATTTCTTTGTTTCTCACTTACTTATAAAACAGTACCTTGTATCTATGGTTGGAAGTGGGACTGAGACATTATGACTTACTTATTTAAAAAAATATCATAAAAGTAGCGTAACGTGATTACTTTGCTACTTCTGGATCACCTCAATACCTCAATTTAGAAGGCAACATGGGGAAACCAAGATTTTAGCATCAAACACGTGTCCTCTGCTCAGTGTATTTTTAAGGGAAAACTTGCTTTTCAGTAAGCACATTCAGGCAGCCTATGGATCTACAAATAAAGTGCACAACATATACATGTACATTATAGAGAACATTCTCAGGGAAAGCCTCTGATGAAAAAGTGCTTGGCACACTGGCTGTGTGAAGCTATCATACATAATATGTTGCAGCAGGGGAAGACCCCCACCAGGAATTTGTGCCCACTCTACCAGAGCTTTGCCCTCCTTCACAGCTCTTCTCAGAGGAATGAAAGTAGCAGACATATGTGCAACGGCATCATGAACTTCACCGTTTTCTTTTACTTGGTTCTATCTGCGTGATATGTCTGACTCATTCAATAGGAAACTTGCTCAGTAACCAGTGACACTCTGACACAGTCATTTCAGAGGAGAGATTGTGTGTGCAATGACAAATCTTTGGGACTGCCAGTGTGTAACTGTCCATGCCTACTCTCCCAAATTAAGTTCACTGTGTGTTAAGTGTGTGCATGCCTCCACGCGCCATATGGTGTCATCCTCTATTCAGACCACTGTTATGCTGGGCTTACACCAAACGTTTTTCACAGTCCCAGACTAAAGACTTACAGTCTTTGGTAAGTCTGCGACTGCGTTTCATACCAGTCTTTCCCTAGTCTTGGGCTTGTGATTATATCAAACGTGTTCGACATTATCGCAAGTCGCAGTGACGTAACACGATCAACCAATAGATTAGATATATATACAGTGTTTCTTCCATGTACATTCAGCAGCGGCGCACCGCTTCTACCTGGTCAGATCTCACAGTCAGCAGTAGGAGATGAGGAGAGCAGCAGGGGAATCTTTTGTATGGTAGCCTAATGATGGAAAAAGTAAAACTGACTACAAAAATGAACCATTATTATTATTTATTTTATTTACAGAAAATACCTAATTTTGTGTAGCATACATGTGTGTTATTTTGTTAAAGCTATCAGACATTAACATTTACAGTAGTTGTTTTGTTTAAATTATTATTTATAATTTAATATTACTTTAAAAACTCAGTTACTTCCCAGCAGTAACATGTTTGAGCACTTTTTTGCATTGTCAATTTAAAAAAGGAGGAAGAAATGGTGGAGCTGTGGGCTGAGCAGCCATGCCTCTTTGATATAAACCTCTGCACAGACAAGAGCAGCTGTAGCTAAAAGCTGATTCTCCTCCATTTTTGTAAAATGTCTGCTGTGCATGATGGGAAAAAATTGCATGGTGGGAAAAAAAAACCTAAAATAATCTAGTTGTAGTCTTGTAAATAGTGACCCTATAAGATTCACAGTCTTTGTAAAATCTAGTCTGAGACTAGTCTGGGACTAAAAACTCTAAACACTAGTCTTTAGATGTGAGCTGATAGTCTTTTAGAGTCTTTTCTAAATCTTTTCAAAGTCTTCTGCTTTGTGGGTAGCATTAGACATGGAATATTATGAAATTCTGGAAATAAATTTACCAAACAATTTCTTCACCAATGTGTTTGTGGTGTCTAGTAACACATATTAAAAGATTTAAATTCAACTCCTGTGGCAAAATCCATGACAGCTCCTGAAAGTTGGGTTTATCTCTGCCTTAAGTAGCTTGTTAGGGGTCAAACTAGGGGGTTTTCAGGATCCTGAATTGATTGCAATCATTTGTTTTGCACTAACCACCCCTTAGTGGAAAACGGCCACACCCACTTTTCCCGGTCATCGCAAACCTTTTTTTTTTTGGTTGGTATCGTTGTTATTATTATTATTATTATTATTATTATTATTATCATCATTATTATTATAATAATATATTGCTGGAATGTACTATCATCAGAGTAGCTTACTAGACACCTTTACAAACACATTAGTGAAGAAATTGTTTGGTAAGGAATTTATTCCCAGATTGGCCACATATATGATAATATTCCCTGACTATGTGGATTATTACTTCACTTCACTTTTTTTGTAGGTTATCATCCTTTATTTTAAAATATGTTTTAAACCTGCTGATAATCCCCATTTTTTACTAAATGTATTGTTATTCTGATTACATTTTTTCCAGGGATACACTTACCTTTTTTTATATCCTAATTACGTACTGATGTTCCAGAAATCTGTTACTCGTCAAGCCTATCTATGTACTTCTTGACTGTCTAGGTCATGCAGATGTCTTTATGAACAATGACCACTTGTACAGGGAGTATGAACACTCAACTGATATGAACTCGAAGTTTTTATCAAAACACACACTAATCAAGTAACACTGTTTTGGTTTAGAAATGTCTGTGCGATTTAAAAGAACAATCTCAACTAGTTGAAATAAACAACTACCCCAATGACTTTTGCAATGTACGATGCTTCAGTTCTAGCACAAAGTAATGGAAGAATGTCCGTCACTGTTTTATCGTTATCATGCGCAAGTACACTAAGCCAAAAGGTTAAGATGCGCATGGCCTAGTGCCGTATATTTAGAAGATAGATTACACTGAAAAAAGGATAAAGAAACCCAAGGGCATGGTCAAAGCTGACAACTTGGTTGAGGTGGTGGGGGAGGTGCGACCGCTGTTGTCTTTGCAAAGGCTGTGAAGTGCCAGCTGCAGCCAAGCTATGTCTTCAGTCACAAGAATCTATTTGAGACATCAGTGTGAATTCACATCATCCCCTCATGTCCCTGGTGCCTCTACAGCTCTGCTACTCAACCTGAGTACACACATTCACTCCAAAAATTATATAGAAGATATGTAGTTTATTAAAAGTTATATGTCTGACAGAATAATAGCTAATATGTAAGTGGCATAATTTAAAAAATATGCTTTATATTCTGCCCTTTAAAACTAACTTTCTATCTTTGGATTAGAATTTATAAACTCTCCACCTACTGGAATTTCAAGACAATGCCAAACCATTTCCCAAACTAGACAACCATATAAGAAAGTCACATAAGATAGGATTGTTAGTGTACTGGAGATTAAGTAGAAGATCACTTCTATAATTGGTATTACATTCTCATCTGTGGAGTTATAGAAGTTGAGGAAAGACAAAGATTATTAAATGTCACTTTAAATGCTTTGAACCCTAACCCTGTCTCTCAGACTCATATGAGTAACATCATTTTATATAAGTATAGAGAAAGATGAACTGAAAGGGCCATTACCTATGGCTGTAGTTATGGTTTACAGTGGCTATTTAAGAGTTATTTAACAAATAATAACAAAAATCTAGAGGCAAGAGATCAAACAGTGAATTGATCTGTTGAAATGTTAAGAGACAGAACAAACAGAACAGAAAGAATAAGTCAGTTAAATCTTCAAACAAAAAAAATATTTCAATACAAATGAAAAAACTAAACTAGAAACAGGGAAAACACACATTGGCAGGATAATATATTAGAAGGGTGTGGTAAAGCAGTGTGGAGGCTCGACTCTGCCGTTTGCCAGTGCGGGCCAAGACAGCACAAATGAAAAATCTACAACGTCAGAGCTCCTTTGGGGAGGATCAGGATGGAGCACTAACAAAACCAGCACAGATTTCTTGCTTGCTACATCGTTTGAAACTAGCTGCTTTTATCCAGCTGGGATGTTCCTCCAAGTAACAACAAGCAGCAGTAGCTTAATTCACTGCCTCACTTAAAAGTACATGTGTTATGCACCTGAATTTGTTTGGCCAACTGAAATAAAAGTACAATTTTATATCTGCACAGAGAATTCAGGAACACTACATAAATCAAGCAGGCCTATGTTGAAAAGGTGTCAAGTAAAAGATTTGTTCAAAATGAAACTATGAACTCAAAAGACCATTATTGAGATGATTTGCAAATAAAATCCATGTACCACAAGAGCTGCTCAGTGAGGCAGGTATGGTATCTCTGGCATCTCGCTCTCACATGTGGGCTTGTTATCACTGGGTGAGACGCTGGGTGGTGGCCCAGTTTAAGCATTGCCAAATTATACTGAACATCTGAGATATCCAAAAAAAAAGTGAAGAATGTTAAATTAAAAAGTCAACCAACCAAAACTCTGGTGGTGTTCTGTATCATTATTATAGCCCAATATATCAATATGAGGATTGCCCTTCACATGTTGTTAAGCTAGAAAAAGGTCTGCTTATTCTAACTTTAAACAGGCCAGCTGAGAAAAGGCACAAAACCTATAGACATTTGTTCAGCAGACTGAAACAGGTATAGACTTTAGCTTTAAGGACTGTAAATCACTACAGAGGTGTGCACTTTATGCTTGAGGTATTAAGTGGTCCACGTGCTTGCATGTACCCTATATAGTACAGTACAGTACAAAATATAATAAGGATCCTGATCCCATAGCCCCTCCCCTTTCCCCCACCCCACTGACAGTGTTGTACAAAGCTGCTGGATAACCTGCTGTGGAACTTGGATCTGTATTAGCTGGTCCAGGAGATTTCAACCGTTACGTAATCCTGAGTTTGCAGTCTGAGGATGAGTCTGCACGCCTGTGTCAGAGAGCTGGTGTCTAACTGTCTGACCAAATACAACTATACATAACTAATATATGTGTATGTTTAAGTACACACACACACACATCGTTTTGTTCAGGGTATGTAACCCTAGCACTGTTTATCTGTATCTGAGACAGTCGAGAGGCAATGAGTGCACCAACACGTAGGATGAGCAACAAACCATTAAGACCAAGAGATACTGCCAAAGACCTGGCTATTGAAAAATAATCTGTCATCCAGGAAGATCTCAGATATAATCCAGTTAGTAACGGACCCACCAGTCCTAGTTACAAAAGGATATTTAAAATGACCAGGCCTGTAAGACACTGTTACTCGCTGGTGTATGTTGTTCTCCATCTGATGACCCACAAGAAAGAACTATTTATTGATTAATGAAATAGAAGAGGACTTTTGCTGAGTGGTAATCATTTCAGCCTGTTAAGTACTTAAGAACATATTGAGTCATGCTTATTTTAAGCAGCAAGACAAATGGCTTGGAGGAAGCTTGTATTGCATAGAACCAAATCACTATAAGCCACTATAAGCACAATGGCACACACATTTTACCAAATTCTTACACCTGTATCATGCTCTAGTAGACTACATATTCATTTTACTAAAAACCTATTTTCACTACAGCTTACAGAAAGGCAGTAACGACAGGCTTCCTTTCAGACAATCCTGTCACAGAAAATGTGTGTCCATACCTAAAGGCTTTGGATCAAACTGTTGCCTTCTTTCTGTCCAACCAACACAACATCAGTGTGATGCTGAGGAAATTTGGAAGGATGTACATCTTTTGTTGAATGGGAACCATGAAACTCAAATGCAATGTGACATCATTTGTCTGATTTTGACATTGTGGAAGAACACATTTTGGCACTGTACTGGCTGTATATGACTAGATGTGGATTGAAATAATGTGCTAAGAAAAGCTGCCATTAAACAGGAGAAGAAAAAGACTGCTGACGAGTGTAAACAAAGTTAGTTTCAAGGTATTCCAGTATCGGCCATGGACAATTTAACCCCTATCTGCCACTAGTGGATATACTGTTAAAGCCTGCAGGTACACAGACAGTTTGCCGGCCAGTATAATGTTAATATCAAAGTCATTCAAATGATTTAGTGGCTAGGCGTGGTCAAGGATAATCCATGAAGACTAACACAGGGTGGGTCAAATCCATGTCTAGATTTTATCAGGATCCATGCTGTCAAATGTATGTCTCCTGTATGAAAAAGGTTGTTACCAAACTGTTGAAAGGGACAACAGATTTACTGTATGCATGTCTTTTCACTGACATGCACCATAACTTAATTCAAAAGAAATAACTGCACAATGAACTGCTCTTTACATTGCCCGCATCTGTGTTCTTTCCTCACAGATTGATGAGATCTGAAAGTGACACCAAAGTGCAGCAATACCCCAGGCAGACCTTAATTCCTAAAGAGCCAGCCCACATCTTCATCTCTGCCCTGACCAGTCATGAGCAGAACAGCCTAACAAAACATTAAGCCTGGGGTGGACTCTAGGTTAACATAGTCAGGACTGATTAGTATCACCATTTGCTGGCAGTAGCATTCACAACCACGACTTTGTAGATTTAACTGTATGACCATCAAGAGGAAACACATTTTCTGGATTGAATTAAACCAGGAAATCATTTATTTTCTTCAAATTAACTAGTAAATGGGTTGGCTTTCTTGTCACATTTGATTTAGCCCACAACTAAATATCTTTTCAGTAACTGGTATGGTAGGCCGTGTATTAAGTTCAGGTCACATGAAATACTATAAAATACAAACAGAGGGTAGCTACCATGGTTTTAAAATATAGCTGTATCCTAAGTACCCCAGTTTGAGAATTGCAAACTCAATTCTTCAATAAACATTTTAAAATGCCTGCTCTGAATCTATAACCTTTCCTGTACCTTCTGCATTGTGGCTTTGTTTCACTTTCACAACAGCTTGATTCCTTAAGTGAGAAAAATCTAATGACCATGATACCAAGTGTACTAAATTGAAGACAGGTGTCTCTTTAGGTTCTTATCCACCTAATAGCGAGACAACTGGCTGGAGTGCTCGTGGACTGAATTAGTAACATGAGTCTTGGAAGGAAGAGACTGATCTCCAAACTGATCAAATCACACAGGAACCTGACCTTGAAGAATAGTAAATGAGCCCAACTTCTAGATCAAAAAGCTAATCATTAGCTTTGTGTGTTGAAAGCAACAACAACACTATATTTAGAACAAAGCAACATTATTGAACCTCTCATAAAATCTACAAAGACAATAAATTACTTATAGCATTATTTTACCCTATAATCATATTTCCAATGGTAAAAAGAGAAGAGCATGCGATTTATATAATTAGTAGGAATTAACAAAAACAAAACAGGCCACAACAAAGAACACATTGTTCAGTCTCACTCCGGTGTTCAAGGGCTCTAACCGTCCTTGTTATCAGTCCGGGGCAAAACCACCAGAGATCCATCAAAAGTACAAAGACCTGCGGGGATGCGATCTACCCCAGAGGCTTTTCAAAAACAGAAAACACAGATTCCAAGCAACCTGCATGGTAATGAGGAATGATGACGTCTGTGGGAGTACAGAGTGAGTCAGCACATTGAAAATGTGTGTATGAAAGAGGGTGACAGCTTTCTTTTGGATAGTAAGACCACGCTGCAAAACACAGCAATCTTAAAATAGCACAGAATCAAATCAAATTCATTACTATGGAGGAAATAAACAAACACACCTACACAATGTCAATACTGACTCTGAATGACATACATAATCCTCAACTGTATATTACACAATGACCTGGTATTAGATTATTTTCATTTGATTACTTTGCATCACATCAGATGGAGCAATCTGTCTGTTCAATTATATGCTATGAGTTCTGTTGTGATTTCTCGTTGCGTTTGCGTTGATTTGAAATAAAATACAGTCTAGATTCAATGTGCACACACTGAAATTCACACATGGCATTTGATCTAATATAAAATAAAATATTTATTTAGAAAAGTGGTTAGGACACATATGTTAAACAAACTCATCAGTTCAGAAATCAATATCTTACTAATTAAAACGCACTATGGTGTATAGTGATACACAAGCACAAGAATCGAACCAAAACATCAGTGCACATCCTTAAGTTGTTCACTGTCATACTAAAACTGTGATGCTAAATATCCAAGCAAGCTATTTTAGTCCTATTCCCTACTCTATCTGATCTGCCAGTCTTTCTTTGATCAGTGCTACAGTTCAGGGACATGTTGAACAGATCAACTTGGACAAGAGTGCTGAGGGTTTTAGAGAGTGTGACAGAAAAGAGTCATTGGTATTAATATCCCCAAGCTGACGTGCCACTTTTGCTCTGAAATGTACCGACAGCACCCAGACTTGGCACTTTGATTCTCAGGTCCCAGTTTCAGCGTGATGCTAACGCTCCTGAAATAACAGGAAAGGGTTGACAACAGCAATATGTGAAGTTCAGGATGTTTTCCCCTTACTTGCCTTTTTTGCATACAGAAACTGCTAGTGTTATTTCCAGAATGGTTATTGATGATTTTGGGTTGGCAGATCATAAGTCATCAGCAATGCCAAGTCCAGAATAATACTCTACTCTTAAACTATCACAAGAGTTCATGGTGTAATACTTTCTGCTGGTTGTGAATATCTGAGTGGGACTTTCCAGTATGTGTTACTCTAATCCAGGTTGAGTAGGCAGCTGGGAGTAACAACAACAAATGTTTTGGTGCCTGTGTACTGTTTATTATAAGAGGGAAAGCAGATGATACTGATGTCTAGCCCTTCCTCTTCCTAGCCTTATTACAAATACTTGATTAATGGTCCTTGTTTCACAATGCTGAGCTGTCTGCTGCCAGTCTCAAGGGATCAGATCTGTGTACCAGTCTCCATTCATCTCTGCAAAACAATGACATGTAGTCACAGTGTACATTGTCACAGTATCCATTTAGAAAAGCATGGACTGCTTTGGCTATGATTCAAAACTGGTCAAAAACATATTTCCAAAATACCAATACCTAACTAATCTTGCTCCCTGAAATATGAAGTTTTTCTCCTCCATTTGAAAAGACTTTGACAAGATTAAACAGATTTCAGCAATGACCCAATAAAATCATTTGACCCTTGCTAAAAATTACAAATCTACAGTCACATTATTCACCTAGAAACTGAAAGATGAGATTTCACAATGCAATTTCTGAATTCAAATCAACAGATACCTCCCACTTTAAGACCTTCCATGACCAAATGGACTCACAAGTTAGACTTCGTACAAATAAGATGGAAATGTCTTCATTTAAATATACTAGAAATGCATCTTACATTTAGGGCTTGAACAGATTTCCTGATGGGCCGTTGCTAACAACAGGAATCTTAATCCCTGGTCATTAAATTACAGGTAAAACCTGCTGCCAACCGCATAGTTTCAGCTTGAAAATTCGTGATTGACAGTTTCTGTCAGGAATCTTACTCTCTGGTGGTTAAATTACCAGTAAAACCTGCTGCAAACTGCATTGTTGCGTCAACTTGGAAATTATTTTGTCACCCATGGGTGTGTTCAGGTGAAAAAACACCTGACAATGGCTGGGACTGTCGAGCATGCCATTCTTACCACACATTTCTCATCAGTGAGGTAAAACACCTGCAGTGACATGACCAAGTGGGGTGGTTTCAGCATCATGCTTAAAATGTTTAAACCTGCTGAGCGATGTTCCTGAAAGCAAAGGTCGGACATGGCCTACATCGAAGCATGTGTTGTTTACAACACGATAGACTACTCGCTTTAAGAAGTATGTCTATATTTAATAAAGACAGTGGCAATATAGTAAAACACAATCACTGTGCAAAAGCAACTCCAATTTAACATGACACAGTATTTCATCTCATCGAATCAGCAAATATCAGTACATACAGCTCAGGGAAAAATAAATTCAACTAGATTGTTCTTCACCATTCAAACAAATGATCCACACAACACAGTGCCAAGAATGATAAGATAAGTTTGTGGCAGCATAAGTTGGTAGTAAATTAAGTTGTATGTTGCTTTAGAAATATTCGGTTTCCTTTCTTATTAAAATAATGCCATAAACTGAACTAACACTGAAATGTATAAACAGAATAACAACATATTATATCTTAACACCTAACGCCAGTCCTACGCTACCCTTTGTTATCGAAAAACTACTTTAACGCACATTTACACTTGGCTAAGTTGATTTCAACATCTAGTAGATTTACTACATGCCTTACCCCAGATGGCATAAATGAATAAAACTGTGCTGTACAAGTCTGTGAATAAAGCCACTGCATGGTAAAAATAAATAAATATTGCCGATGATTTTTAAGTGTCCTACTGAACTGACAAATAAACAACAGATTTATTTTGTATATTATATTGTATACTGTCTATCTTACATAACATATACATTCAAACCAGTTTGCTTGTGTATTTTCTTTCTCCATCTCACCCTCAAGTCATAAAAACACATCACACTCAGTCAAATGCTCACTGTACAACATATCTGCAATAAACAACCTATCCAATCCTATTTTCTGCAGTTGTTGCCCTTATCAGCCATGTGCACTGGCCCAGTCTGACATGTTCCACTACAGGAGCAGCGAAGAGAAGTCAGCACAGATCAGCTGCAACGGGATTGGCCAATACTCTGTCAGCAGACATCAGATGATGAACGTTATTGGTCGGTTGTCAGTACCAGGGTATGGACAGCTCCTACACATTGCTCCCATGCACACTCTCTCTTTCTCTCTCTCTCTCCCCCTCACACACACACACACACAGTTTCATTTCAATGAATGAGAACCAAACTATTTAGAGACTGCCTCTGCTGTGTGTGTTCTCTGCAACCCAAAATTGTGTTAAAAATATGTTTCTAAATGCGTTTATACAAGGCAGTTCAAACAGATGAAACCAGATGAATGCCTCTTGCTCACTGTGTAGTGTTTTTTTTTTTACAAACCCAGCACCACTGAATGCTTAATGAAGCCCATGCTAAACTTACACATGACTCATTTGGTTTTGCTCGGAACCATTTCTTGCTGGCAGGAACCTGGCCATAAAATGACTCTTCAGGGAGTTCATGCAAGCAAAAAAAAAAAAAAAAAAAACAGATAGTGGGATGGCACTACACATGACCTACATATGAAATGGATGAATGCACACATACATGAAACAATGTTTTTTTTAACCTTAGTAACAACACTGAGTCTGTGAGTCAGTCTTGGTTACTGTTGCCGCTTGTGAGACACAGCCCTGGGCAAACAATGACAGGTGAATGTCTTAAATCATGGGTGACAGTCATTTCAAGTATGCTTTATGAAATGCAGTTCAACCTAAAACGTCAGAGGTAATCACAGGTTATTAAATCATCAACAGATTCACTTCCTTCTCTTCTCACTTCCTATGAAGAGACACACGAATGGTACAAAATACTACAACCTCGTGGTAACTAATACAGCATGAATACTGCAACATTCTTAGGATTTTATGGTACTATACACACACAGAGCTTAATCAGGAATGTGTATTCTATTTGATGTGACACAACACACAACATAAAAGCTCTGCCATAAATTCTACTTTTCTAAGCATATAAGTTGTTTTTGTTGACATAGAAAGGTGATACTTGTACTTCATGTCTATTATTGAGGTTGTAGTGGGCGTATGTTAATGGGGAGGCAAAATATTAAGTACATTTTTCAATATAATGCATACTAAAGTGCTCCAGATGCCAATTACAGTGGTTTACTCTTACTGAATTAGCTGTGAGATAGGCTATGAGATGGCTGGTGGGTGGGAGGGGGGGGGTATAGTGTGTCAGTCTGAGGCCAGGCTCGGTTCAATAAGCTATTGGGCCAGTGGCTGTCTACATGGATGAGGCAGCTGGAGCCATGGATGACCTTTATAACACAGTATCGCGGTAACTGATGCCGAGTGAATAAATCGCAGGGAAATCGAGGACAAATCCTATCAGAGTCAAAGACGGATAATGCAGCAGTGAGAGTGCGGTTAGTGTTCAATTAGTTCAGACAGGCTGAAGTGTGACAAGGGGGGCATAGCATACGCACGCGGCTCAATCAAGGCCTTGCGTGAAATGTGTTCATTTTATGAAGCACAAGCAGCAATTGGCGGATGATGACAGAGAGGCTGATATAACAGGACACGGCGAGGTTTTAATCCCGATGAACGAGGCTGATGCATGTGCGCCGTTAAGTTACAGCCTCCAATTGAGCGCGTAACGTTACACACACACACACATATATATACAAACAAACACACACACACACACACACGGCGTTGAATCTGTACTGAAAATGGTTTAGTGTTGAATTTGTTAGAAAAACGGGGCGCTGACATTACATGGCAGCCGTAGCCGTCCTTACCAGTTCTCCTGCATCCATCGTATGGCTTCGTCCTCATTGAACTGTCTCTCGAATTCGTACTCTTGCAGAGCTAGCACCGACATGCTCGCTGCGCTGTGTTGCTTTTCACTCCGCTGAAAACAAAACGAGACTCGGCCGAGGTGTTTGTGTTTTTTTTTAGTCTGTTTCCTCGCAGCCCTCGACTCGCATCGCTCGTGCTGCTGTCAGGACCTCGCGGTTGTGCGCGAGCAGCTTGGCAGTCGGCACCTTCCTCCTCTAAGCGAGCCTACGCCCTCTTCCTCAGGAGGGTGCGCCCCGGGTCCTAACGCCGTCGGATTGGCTCTTGTCTGTAATAAGGGTGTATGTTATTTTGTGTGGAGCAATATGTCTCAGTGGCCTGTGGAGGCTAAGAAAAATGCAAACCAGCCCAAGCTTCACATTAGACAAGGAAAATGTTAAAAAAATATATTAATTCATATAAAGGAAGTATAATATAAACATATACATATAATGGGATTACATTTGAGTCCTCTCCCTAATGGTGACTGTGCAACGTGAGCCATCATTATTATATTAATAACAATTCAAAACAAGGAAAGGATTACTTGCTTTGTCCATGTCAGATCAGTTGGGTGTGCAGTTTTTCTCATATAAATGATAAGTTAATTTCACTCTGCATTATAAACACTTCACATCAATCCAGAACATTGAACTTTGAATCAGTTGATTTTTATGAATGTTCTGAAACAAAGTGCTGAAGTATATCAGTTATTTAAATGGTTGGGGTCCTCCTAAACTTAATGAATTAATTAACATTTGCATGAACCAAATCCTAATCTAACATTCACACTTCCCTGTTTAAAAAAAAAAGCTACACAGTGAACAATCAGTATACAGAGTATAAAAATATGAAAGCCTTACCTTTGACAGCTAAGTAGCTAATGCCTGTATCGTAGCTTTCTTTTAGTGGCTATTGTGATTTATTATTTGCGAAAAAAAATATGTTAGTCTGAAACTGTTCTAGCAGAAGGTTTTGGATAGGATTTGAAAAGCTTCTATTAAAACACAAACACAATACATAAAATCAAATGCAATTTTCAACCAACTACTGAGGCTCTGAAAACTGCTGTCATCAAGCTACTCTTGCTCTGAAGTGTACCGACAGCACCCAGACTTGGCACTTTGATTCTCAGGTCCCAGTTGCAGCGTGATGCTAACGCTCCTGAAATAACAGGAAAGGGTTGACAACAGCAATATGTGAAGTTCAGGATGTTTTCCCCTTACTTGCCTTTTTTGCATACAGAAACTGCTAGTGTTATTTCCAGAATGGTTATTGATGATTTTGGGTTGGCAGATCATAAGTCATCAGCAATGCCAAGTCCAGAATAATGCTCTACTCTTAAACTATCACAAGAGTTCATGGTGTAATACTTTCTGCTGGTTGTGAATATCTGAGTGGGACTTTCCAGTATGTGTTACTCTAATCCAGGTTGAGTAGGCAGCTGGGAGTAACAACCACAAAGGTTTTGTGTACTTGTGTACTGTTTATTATAAGAGGGAAAGCAGATGATACTGATGTCTAGCCCTTCCTCTTCCTAGCCTTATTACAAATACTTGATTAATGGTCCTTGTTTCACAATGCTGAGCTGTCTGCTGCCAGTCTGAAACTGTTCTAGCAGAAGGTTTTGGATAGGATTTGAAAAGAACAATCTAGATACTTCACAAATAAACAATTATACATCATGTCAAACCTCCTGTTTTCAGTGAAATCATTGAAAAAAGCTGTTTTTTTATCAGCTAGACAACATAATGGTCAAACAACTGTTTTGAAGTCTTCCACTTCCAGTCAGGATTTTTGACCACACCACACCACAGCACTGACACTGTTCTTGTTAAGGCTTTCAATGACAGCCACTTAAACGAAGACAATGGCAAAATTGCAGTCTTAGTATTACTGGATCTCAGTGCTGCATTGTACACATTCCACCTCTAGGCTGACTGCAAAATGTGGTGGGACCTCCTGGCATAGTACTAAACTGGTTTGGTTGTTGGCCTACTTTGTGTCTACATATCTGAGCAGACAAAAATGAAATGCAGAGTCCCCCAAGGCTCTATTCTGGGCCCTCTTGTGTTCAACATCTACATGCTCACACTGGCTCAGATTATGGAAAACAACTAAATATGTTACCATGATAATGCAGATGACACACAAGTTTACATTTCATCAGGGGGTCCAATACAAACACTGAGTAAGTGCACTGAACAACTCAAGGATTGGATGTGCCAGAATCTTCTTCAATTAAACAAAGATACAAGTGAAGTAATTGTTTTTGGAGCCAAGGAAGAATGATTCAAAATCAGCACCCAGATTCAATCAATAATGTTAAAAACCACAAACTAAGCCAGAAATATCTGTGTAGTCATGAACGCAGACATTCATTTCAAAAGCCACATTAAGACAATTACAAAGTCAGCCTACTATCACCTTACAAATATAACAGCAGGATTTTGGAGAACTTGACCATGCATTTATCTTCATTAGACTTGATTAATGCTATGGTGTCTTTACTGGTTCCCCTAAGAAACTGATCATCCAGCTGCAGTTGATTCAGAACACTGCTGCTTGAGTCCTCACTTAGATCAAGAAAGTGGATCATATCACTTTAGTTTTGAAGTCTTTAAACTGGCTTCCTGTCAGTCAAACAACTGGTTTTATGAAGCACTGAATGGTTTCGGTCCAAAATACATTTCTGGTCTGCTGCTATGTTGTAAACCATCCAGATCTCTCAGATCATCTAGGACAGGCCCACTTTCTGTTCCTACTGTCAAAACTAAACATGGAGAAGCAGTGTTCAGTTGCTATGCACCACATATCTTTAACAAACAAGGTATGTTGCAACTCACAGCTGAAAATGTTTACTGCTGCCTTTTAATGGATCAAATGATCATACATTTCTCACACTGCACCGTAACGTTTATCTTTGTATACCTTATTTTTACTTGTCTAATTCTATTTTAGCTTAATTTTGTTGTCTACTTTCAGCGTTTTGATTAATGTTTTAACTGTATTTAAATGTTCTAATGTATATTTCTTTTTTAACTTTGTCTCCATGGTTGTAATGTCTAGGAATGTAAAGGACCTTGAATTGCCTAAATCAATAAACTTGTCTTTGCTTGCCCTGCCTACTAAAGGGGAGATGTATATATTACCCAGTCATTCTAGTATTACTAGTTTGGAGCATAATGGTTGAGTAATGTGTGCTTTTGATGCCAGTTATGGGTACATCAAATGAATCCCCCACTGTCAGAAGGAATAGACAGACACTTTCAAGATAAAATTCAGTCCATTTAACATCACAGATGGTCAAGGACATGAATACTCTGATACATTGATATATCCATGTTTATGTATGAATATGAGCAAGTACATGGTATCTGATATAGATGGACACTCTCAAGATAATGTTCAGTCTCTTTAATCACCAGCAAAGAGGGTCAAGGACATGATTACTCCAATATGTTGTATCAAGTTTATGCATGGATGTGAGTGAGTACATGATATCTCAAATAGATGGACATTCTCAAGATAAAGTTCAATATCTTTAATCGTCACCACAGATGGTCAAGGACATGACTACTCCAATAGATTATATTCTAGTGTATGTAAAGATGTGAGTGAGTGCATGGTATCTGAAATAGCAATAAAATACATCAAACTGAATAGTGGTGTAAGGTATGGATAATTAAATCAATCAATAACATAGGGCATTATGTGCTACTTATTTGTTGCACAATCACTTCAATACTTCTGGATCTGGGTGGAGGGAGCACTTTTGGCACAGCCTGATTGAATGATTGAACTTTCACCTAGAACACAGACATGTACATTACTGCGCACACTACTCACTACACAATGACACTTTCTTTAGAATTGGTTGTTACGTGCATATCAGCTCACTGATATGCAGGCTGTGCCCTCTGGCAGCTTTGACAGGTGGGCTGATGATATTGCAGCTTGAGTTGGACTCCCTGATCTTGTACGCAAACGTTGCCAAAAATCACTTTATTCAAACATGAACAAATAGTGTTAGACAGAAAAGTGACAGATAGAGTTTTATTGTGTAATTTTTGTCCTCAGAGATGTTTCCCTACATGTCCATCTGGGGAAGAAAAATCATTAATAAGCAGTTTTCTGACACCTCTACATAACAACTTATGAGTTTTCTGTGTGTGGAAGAATATTTTACAGAGCTGCAATTTTGCTCTTGAATGTTTTGGAGAACACAGAGACATGAATTTTAGTAATCTGAACATTTTGAAGACAACCTAGGAATATTTATTTATTTTAACTTCAGATACTTGGTACTTAGATGACAATTGTACACAATATAACATATCTTTAAAATACAACACATTGCTAAAGATGAAACCAGTGGTTTCCAACCTTTCTGGCTTTTGAAATCTTACAAAGAGCAGTGTGAGTCACATTTGAAATGTCTATGATGTGAACAGCTCCACCAAATAGTATCAAAATTAAAGATTAGAGAAAAAATCCCAAAACTGAAATGTGAGATTTGTGAAGCAGAACTTTCCTGAGTGTGTGTACGTAAATGTGTGTATGTGCAGATACAAATTGAGACTTTATATTGACTTGCAGGTATCCATTTGTAGCATGTTGTCTAAATTTCTCTCTCTCTTTCGTGTGTGTGTGTGTGTGTGTGTGTGTGTGTGAGAGAGAGAGAGAGAGAGAGAGAGAAAGTGGTTGTGTGTGTGTATGTGTGTGTGTGTGTGTGTGTTTGTGTGTGTGTGTGTGTGTGTGTGTGTGAGAGAGAGAGAGATTTAGTCTTAATGCTATAAATGAAGACCTGTAAGACTATACAAATTATCTATAATCTATATGTATCTGCACATACACACATTTATGTACACACACACACACACACACACACACACACACACACACACACACACACACACACTCTCTCTCTCTCTCACACACACATTATTTTTTCAATACACACATACACACTACACTCTGACACCAACACACCCAGGTGTGTGTGTGTGTGTGTGTGTGTGTGTGTGTGTGTGTGTGTGTGAGAGAGAGAGAGAGAGAGAGAGAGAGAGAGAGAGAGAGAGAGAGAGAGAGAGAGAGAGAGTGGTTGTGTGTGTGTGTGTGTGTGTGTGTGTGTGTGTGGACGCAACTACATTGTTCACTGGTCTGCCGTGTTTCATAATACAGGATGAGCAGGACTGAGGAACACTGTATTGTTTTCTCCCATGAGCAAAATAGAGTTAAGTGATGTTTTCTGGTGAAAAACAAAAACAAGTAAAACAAGTTTTTTTTTTTTTTTTTTTTTTTGGGGGGGGGGGGGGGGTTGATGCCATAAGCATGAACACAGCCCCAACCCCAAACGAATAAGAAAATAAAAAATGTCCTTAGTGAGGCATAATGGAGTATTTTTACATTGCTGTGTCAAATCATCTTCCTTCAGTGCTATACTGTAGGCCTGCTCTACCGCTAGATAATGTTGCGTTTTGTTGACAATGTATACAGTTGTTATGCTGAATTGCCCTTTAATAGTAGCGAAGTTTACTTGAGGAGGATCAGTGCTGCTTCTCACATGACGTTGCCTGTCCACCATGACACCATATCTTATGGCGGCAAAAAATGGCGGTTTAAATGGCCCACTGTCGTTTTTTAAGTCTGCAGTTGAAACATTGCAGCCAACATTTGTTGCAACTCATGGAGTATTTTACGAAGAAGTTCGCCTGTTAACAAAAAATGTTACAAAGACTTGTCAGAGGAAACACATTTATTAGGCATTGCTTCCGGATTTCCTGACGCCTGTGGGTGACGTTTGGCCTGTGCAACTCTTTCCTGAGATACTTCACTTCATCAAGTAAGTTGTCGCTGTTTATGAAATCATGTCATACTCTGTGTGTTGTTGTTAGCAGGTGTTCGTCAGCTTATATTGTTAAGCTAGCAGTTGCTGTTGCAAGTGCGTGTTTCTGGTTGTGGTCAGTGTTCTCTTGTGTAGATGTTACTTTCCTCTGTCTTCCTAAGTGCATCTTTTTAGATTTAGTATTGGCATTAATGGTCAACTGCTTTCTTGTTGTACCAATGAGCCAAATCTGTAGCCTACTTCATTTGTTGTTTGGTGGATGCATAATGCTGTTTTTTTGTTGCTGATTTACATATTGGTCAAAATGAATATTCATGTTTTTTTTCATCTGAGAAAAGGGTAAACAGATGGAGAGAGCACTTGTGGCACCGCCTAATTGAACTTTTACCTAGATATTGAATACAAGAGCAGGCAAATGCAGACACACGCACTCATGTACACACACACACACACACACACACACACACACACACACACACACACACACACACACACACACACAATACAATGACACTTCCTACAGATTTAATTGTCGCCTGCGTATCAGCTCACTGATATGCAGACTGTGCCCTTTGGCAGATTTGGCAGGTGAGCTGATGATATCATAGCTTGACTTGGACTCCCTGATCTCACATGCGATCGTGTCCAAAAGTCACTTGATTCAAACATGATGAAATTGTGCTACCGATAACTGATGGACAGATTATTCACTTCAGAGAGAGAACAAAAAGAACATCTCAAACAAGCAATTTACTGATGTATACTTGTGGGGGAGTGCTGAGGTTAAAGCCCAGATAGCAAATATCAACTCTGTATTTCCATGAATAAATCTGCTCCAGTTGAGTTGTCTCACTGAACTTTGCTAATGTTCCTGCACCTTTCAGCAATTTACTGATACCAGAATACATAATTATTTTTAAGGGCATTGACTGAGCCAATTTTTTATTTTATTTGTTGTTTGTTTGATGTTTAATGCTGATTTATTGTTGCTGGTTTGTTTGTTAGTTTTTTTGGGGGGGTTACACTTGGCTACTGCAAACTTGGGCCGCTGTAGAAGATGATATGCACATGTAGTACACAAAAGGTTTTTCACACACGTCTTAGGCTAAGGTTTCAGCTTATTTTACTGCTCTCATTATTATTATTATCATGGATGCTCATAATAAACAGAGGGCATTGTGGCTTGCCATAGCAGGACACTGCACAGGTGTTACGATCATTAATGATAGCGTGGTAAGTGCAGCAGTCAACCACAATAACAGTGAGCCAGTATGCACAATAATAGGACCCTGAAACCACAACCAGCTATCATTAAGTGCATTAACTGCTATGCTGATTTGTGACACACACACAGGTCTTTCATGACAAAGGTCCACTGTTCAGCTCTTGTTTTGTATTACTGCTGCCAGCTTTCAGCTTATCCATGTACTGATGGTGCTCTGCAGATTATCAATGCAACATTACAATCATGAATGTCTGTGATTTTAATATGTATAAGTGAATAATTATCCGCTGCATGGCTGCCATGCCTTGACCTGCGGCTGTATTTTATGTGGATTGCTGCGTTTTGATCTATTTATCTCTGTTTTCAATGATAATACATTCCCTGTGATGGTTGGAGACGTTTTATTGTGAAAGGCCACATCGCAAAAGGTGACAATGGCTTATACATAATCATTCAACATAATGACTGGCACCAGATTCTGTATGGTGTGGTTTGGGGAGGGAAATTTATTACAGGGCTGAAACAATTATTTGATCTGTAAATTAATTGATCATCAGAAAAGTAATTAGTAACTATTTTGATAATCGATAATAATATAATAGTAATCAAGTCTGTCCATTTGATGCTTTTGTTTGTCATATATGAACATATTATTTTGGGTTTTGGATGTTTGTTTTAGTAAATTACACATTTGAATGTGTTAACTCAGGTTTGGGGAAATTGGGATGGCATTTGTCCACTTTTTACATTTTATGACCAAAATATTAATCAATGAATTGAGAAAATAATTGTCAAGTAAATCTAGAGCAAACATAATTGTTAGCTGCAGCAGTAGTTTATTTTTGTACTTCCCGGTTTCTTCTGTGCAGAGCTGCATGAATATATACTTGTGGGGGAGTGCTGAGGTTAAATCCCGGATAGCAAATATCAACTCTGTATTTCCATAAATAAATCTGCTCCAGTTGAGTTGCCTCACTGAACTTTGCTAATGTTCCTGCACCTTTTCACTCTTGCTCTTTTTCTCCCTTGTTACCTAATTACGCTTCCCGAAATATCCAGCTTTTAGATTTCGTCATTGCACCATTAGTTTCCCACGAGTCCCCTGGGTGTAATTCTGCTGTAGGACTGGAAGGTGTGACCTCTCACCTGTCTGTCTAAACATATCATCTTAAAGTCTCCCAGTGGAGCATCTGCCGCTGAGGCCAGGTGTACTACACCATCAGCTGGGATTTCATCATCCCAGTTCATTCTCTACACATCAAATAAATCTCAACTGTTGTTGGGGAAGTGCATTAGGGCTGTGCGCTTGTATTTGTGTCTGTGTATGCGCTTACCTGCATGTCTATTGTGCTGCATGTGTGTGTGTTTGTGTGTGTGTGTGTGTGTGTGTGTGTGTGTGTGTGTGTGTGTGTGTGTGTGTGTGCACCTGTGTAGTGAGTCTGACCTCGGGGGAGAAGTTTGGCAAGCATCTCAGGCATCTGGAGCATAGCTCAGTGGAGCTGGACAACAGAGAGTTCATGTAGTGATGAGTTGTGTCCTTTTGTTGTCGGGGAAGTCACTCATGTGAATATGGGAGAAGAGGAATGTGAGTGTGTGTGTGTGTGAGAGAGAGAGAGACAGACAGACAGTGTGTGTATATTCATGGGGACATCTGAGGTTATCATCAGAACTGGTACTTTTTGATTTCAAGAAGAGAAAGTACGAAGTGGATTGTATGTAAATGACTTACATTTATTAAAATGACTGAATGATTAGATAATAAATTTCTGTATTGAATTATGTATTTTGGTTCATGTCTTAAATAACAAAATTTATAATATTTTGTAGTGCTGAAGTCAATTAGTCAACTGACAAGAATGTCTTGAGTTTTAATAATTTATTATCTATTTTGAATCATTTATCAAGTAAAAACTGCAGCGTTCTTCTCTGCCTCAAGTTTCTCCAATGTGAGCATTTGTTTATTTTCTCTTGTCTCGTTTTTTTAAAAATTCATGTCACTATAAAATAATCAGTGTGTTTCAGACGATATAAGAAGTTTGCTTTTACAGAATGAATACTAGTTTAAATATCGGTTCTCACAAACAACATGTAAAATATGTATATTTGTCCCTTTAACAAAAATACCCCAAAAAACATTAACTTAAAGAAGAAACTATTTTAAAAACATTACATTGGCCCAATGTTTAAGCCCAAAGTAAAACCCTCTCGATGAGCTTGTTCCGTTCTGTTTAGTTATCAGTTTCAGGCAAACAGTTGTAGTTGGACTTCACTTTTGTGCACATTTGTGCGTGTCAAATACATGTACATGTAGATTTGTACATTTGTAGCCTGTATCTGATCCAAAATATGCGAGTACACAGCATGAACAACCCACGGTGCAACCTTACCATCAAAGGCTACAGAATGGGCGGCCATTTGTGGACATGTGTGAACAATCTCTGATCTCAATAAAAAGAGGAATTTGAGGTAACATTTGCAAACAAGGCGTTGAGAGTCTTTTGAGCATTTCAAGGAGCATTTTAGAAGTTTGACCATCTTTAATATAACAAAACATCATAATAGTATGAAAATAAAATAAGACACCAAAAGCATGATGGTGGTCCAAAGCATTGAACTACAAACACCCTTCAACTTAACAAACTTGAGAAACTGAGTGAGCTTTTATATACAAGTGTCCTCTAACTGACCCAAAGCCCACAACTGTTATTTTACTTATTTCGTGAGGAGACCATTTACTTTGTTTATCACAGTGTTTTGTTCTATCTACCAAGGACTTAATGAGTGCAATAGTATTTGAAACCACGGTATATTTCAGCAGTTAAGTGTTCCTATTTGTTCCTCAGTGCCACAGAATCACAAAATGAAAGCCTTTGTTGGTAGCTGACACTTAAGATCATAACAGAAGAGCTGCGCTATCAGTCGCAGTAATCTCATGACCATGAAATGACCTCTTGAATGTGGTTTGTGGTGTATTGTGCTGCAAATTGCTGATTTTTATCTGTTGATATGTGGTTGGAGGCATGGATTTTTTTTTACCGTTGTGTTATCTAGTCTAATGTGTTTTTTTCTGTCTTTAAGGGGAGAGGACTGTTTTCCCATGACCACCACCCATGTAGTATCATACATCAATATGACACATGCTCCTGCCTCATATCCCCAACCTGTGCTTTTTGAAGATTCAGCAGTTCCTAACTACATAACACCTTGTTCCCACTGTTTGGCTTCGTGTGCTCTAAATACACCACGTCCTTGAGGCAAAAACACATCCGTCCTGAAACAAAAGTTTGCTTAACATATTTCATGAGCCATCTGGATGCGCTGTACTGCTCACACTATAATGGATTCACTTGCAGTTGTGTAATGTCTAGGGGTATTTCACCCTGATGTTGCACCCTGGTAAAAGCATAATTCTGTACACAAGTGCCATAGTCTCGTAGTACTGTTATGTTATTCTGGTGATATGTTTGCTGTGATCTTTTAAGAATAAAGGTTGCTGTACAGAAGAATAACCCTTCATTTGTGGTTTAAACCACTATTAATTTGATGTTTGAGTTGTCATAGTTACTCATTGTACTTTTAATATAAATCTGGTATTTCTGTCTGGCAAAAATACATTGGATCTCATCTCTGTGGCCTAATCAGCTCCATATTTACTAGCATACTGCCATCTAGTGGCCTCAGCAGGCCTTTCACCCCCCATAGATCCATTTTGCACTCAAAATACCTGATCTCTCCCAAACAAATTGGATTCATAATGTATGGCTTACATTACACACTGTTTATATCATATCTGGGGCTGTAGACAAACGCCTGAAGTAAATCTATTCTGTAATATCTTGCGACCCTCTGTGTGACATTGCCAATAAGATGGAGAATTGGTGATATGACGTATGAGTGGCCAAGGTGAATGTATTGTTTTAACCAAAAGGGCACCAGCTGCAGTCTTAGAGTTGTGGCGTGGAAAGTGGAAATATGACCTATTGGTTTAGAGCGGATAAAAACACATTCCCCCTGACCTTTCCGCTTCATTACCTTTTATGATACCTTATAAATTGAGGAGAATACAGTGCTGGTGTCATGTCAGAAGCAAGTAGAGACCTGCAGTTTTTTTCTCTCCATTTCTTTCTTTCTCATTTTGATGTGAAAGTCAGACTGTATGGACGACTTTATCCTTATTGAGTGTGTTTCGTGACCATGTTGGCCTGTAAGATGTCTCCAAAATGTTATTATTTACTAACTGACGATTGAATGAATTCAAATAGTGTAATTATATGAAATGAGAAAACATTAAGATCAAGTTGTCATTAAATATTTAATTATGGAGGATTAAACAAGGCAGACAAAACACACCCACATCTTGTTAAGCCCCCCAAAAATTATAAATAAGGTGTGTGTTTCATTGAATAAATACTTGCTCCACACCAGCAGTTAGATTACATCTTCAAGCCAGATGTAATAAAACATATGTAATAACCCAACAATGCAAAGGAATATATTGAAAATGTATCAATAAATCAAGTTAAATAATTATACTGATACGCAAGATCACTGAAGAAATAATCAAATTATAAAGTCATACAAAAATGCATAAATCACAATAAATGACCAAAATGAAACTTACGGTAACCAGAGTGAGTTATTTAAAACATAAATGATCTAAACCACTGTGAAAGAACAAAGGGAAGAAGGTTGATTTAATAAACTGCAATCATCCCAGAAAAGGATTTAAAAAAGACATAATTTAGCTGAATGTATACTTTGTATAAAGCCAGAAATGAAATAGGTGCACTGCAGGGATATCAGGAACAGTATACTGTCTACTGAAATTAAATGCATGAAGCGTATCTTCAAGTCAAAGCAGAGGTTGAATTATATTAATTAAAGAGAGAATGCCTGATGCGGTTTTTAATAGATTTAATAACATTTGGCACCCTCTGCTGGTGGGTTCATGGGATCACCCAAATAAACTGAATAAATGAGATGTTGATGGAGCACTGACTTTGAAACATAAATGCATAAAACAAAGACTTGAAGTGATAGAAGTTAATACTTTATTCATCAGCACTTGGAGCAATCTTACAACAATCTTACATGAGGCTATAGTATACAAGCTATAATATTTTTAAATTACTAAATTATACAAAATAGCATACATAGACATCACATAAATCAGTCCATTTTCTGGCAAATCATCTGTAGCATCATAAACAATAACATGCACATGTGTGAAGCTGTACATTTGTGTACTAATCTGCCTCATATAGTCCTGTTAGGGAGTAATGTATGACATACAGATCTCTTGCATGAGTCTGTGATCCCATCATTAATATATAATCCTCTTATCCTCTTATACAACAGTGTAATGTAATAAAATGTACAAACATAGATTGTAGTAGGAGGCAATAATATATTATGCAAAGGTGAATGTCACTACTGAAATCCTTGTAATTTTGTAGGAACATTATTTTTTGCAGATGATGGCATTACTCAGAACAAAGAAAACCACATTAAACCTCACAGCAGTACATCAGATACTGTATATAATGACATCAACAACAAATAAGAGCAGTCCATGTCTTTAACTGACTGCTGAGGATAAACTGGAGCCATCATAACATCTCCTGCAGTGAGATATAAACCTTTAGCTGTAGTCTACAAGACTCTGTTGTTGCAACGATTCATCTCTCAGTCAATCCTGGTTGCGGATGTGTGTGTGTGTGTGTGTGTGTGTGTGTGTGTGTGTGTGTGTGTGTGTGTGTGTGTGTGTGTGTGTGTGTGTGTGTGTGTGTGTGTGTGTGTGTGTGTGTGTGTGTGTGTGTGTGTGTGTGTGTGTGTAGGTTACACGTGTGTGGCTTCCGTTTTATTAATGACAGTATATGGTGACGCCTTCCAGCAGGGATTACCACACCGTGGGCTCTGGCTCTCCCACAGCGCGCAGTAATGAAGGAGAGGCGTGGAAACTGGAGGCGCAGGCAGCAGGTCGCTTTCCACCAGAGTTTACATGGCAGACGACAAATGTGGACGTGACTGTCTTACCAGAGATTAAAACTGTCTGAGAGAGACCGAGATGGAGAGAGGAGGCTAGTTGGCTTTATGCACTTGTTCTTTTGAACCTGTTCGTGCAGTTTAACAGCAGATCACTGGCTAACAGCCCAAGAAAGCAAAGAAAACTATGATGAAATATGTTGTTTTTTCCAGTGTCACTTCTGTACTGTGTTTCAATGAGAGGACAAACCAGCACCTAGAACTAAGTAGTGAAATAGTCTTCAGTGGATGATCCAGCAAAACAAAAGTATCCTCAGGATTTGAAATCAAGTCAGCTTCATAGCCCTGGCAATAAATATGTGGATCACTGCCAAAATGTGAACAGGTGTTTCAAGTCCTGTCTGTTAAGCAAATTGTATGGAAATCAGTCGAGAGGTTTTAGAGATATTCAGAGCATACACCGGTAAAAGCAGGAATTAAGTTTAAGGTCAACTTACTAGCTTTAAACTATGATTTCAACTACACCTTGTGCTCTTCCTTTTGAAGTCATTCAGTTGTCAGTACAGACGGCTTAGGTGAAACTGAATTGCTTGTTTGGGTTAAATGTTTTCAGTTTTAGTCTGTGACAACTGGAGCAAGCTCCCTCTGTGAAACATACTTAGTAAATTGACCTTGAGTCAAAATGCTGTTTGCATGCTCAAGAATAATTTTGTTACATTAAATTAGTTATTTTTAATCATAATCAATAATGATAGACAAGCATCAGTACAGAAGATAACGTTTATATTTGAATCTGATTGACAAAAACTGAGTATAGTTGATATTGAGGCCTTTTATGTCCACTTTGAACTTTGTTCCCCAGAAGATACCCAACACTCAGGATGAGGAAAGCGTTTCTTGTGAGAAATATCCAGAATCTGTAAATATTATTGTCAATTTAAAAAGTTTACTTGACACAAGGTGCCTCCTATTTCACTGTAAAGTTCCATTCTCAGTATTTGCATGCTGGTAGTTTTTGAGTTTCCATGTAAATTCACATGGGACCATGATTGGCTTCACTACTACTTAAACTAACTGCAATGTCACAAAATCATTCTTTTTTGTGCATGCCTTAAACTCAGATTTAAGAAGAGTAGCTACTGAGAGACGTCCCCCCTCCCCCAGATGTGGTGAACAGCCTTCAAGTGTCAAACACAAACATTGTTCTGCTCTGTGAAGATCAAACCTCAAAGTGAAGGATTTTCAGACGGAGACCGCTGTCCAAAAAATACAAGACAGCAAATTTTCTGTGGCTACAGTTGGAGTTGTTGTAGGTGCCGTTCATGTCAGTTCAGCCATGGTGCATATTGATAGTCATGCAAGCTTCCCAGTTCTGTTGAATTTTGTCCAAATAGTTTGAAAAACTTAACATGCACCACTTTCTCCACTCCTGCTGGATTTCCCCTGCAGAAATACTGTATGAACTTTCATCAACCTGCCCATCCATACAGCAATTGGTAGTTGTGGAAAGACATCTATGCCTGCTGACATCTATGCATGAGACACTATATATCATTAAGTTTAACCTAATCACAGCACCGTTAAAGGTAGACTGATATTCCAGCGGCTCCTCTCCCCTCCGGGTCTCTGCGGACGTTCAGATCCTGTGGAGATCAGGCAGAGAGAGCTGATCTTAGAAAGATCAATACTCCTTAGTGGATTTCCTATATCAACCACACTGAAATCCTACCATCTGTGACATATAGGTTGAGCGTATAAGTCACTGCTGGGTGGGATCCAATCCAATAAGTCGCCTTCCACACCGTCTGTTCTTGTTGGGTTGAAAATGCTATAGGCTCGGAGAGGTGAATGAGTGGAGCCGCCAGGTACACCAGGTGGAGCGTTCACTTTGTTTCACTCGCCTGCTCTTCTCTCCACTGTTTGCTGCAGCTCATTTTTTCATTAGGTTAGATTAATTTACGGAGGCCTTTTGTTATCTGATTTGACGCATATGCAAACATGAGGTGAGATCAAACATGAACATATCAAATATGCAGGTCTATATATCATATCATATATCATCTATCACAGCTTCTGTCTGTCTATGCGTGTTCCCTATTTAATGTTAATGGTTTTAACTACAGGTAATTAACATTAGGATTAGCTTGTTGTCTTTTGCTGTCATTAATTGCTAAATTATTGTTTTAGTCAAATCAAATTTGCAGCACTGAAATGTGTGCCACAAAATAGGAGATGGACATAAAGTAAATATTTAAAAAGAGCTAAATATGAGTAAATGTGAATAAAAACAAGCTGTAAACTTTCCTAAGTGAACCTTAATGATCAGTGTGAATAAGTAGCATTCATTGTAGATAGTTACTGACTGGAGGGCAGTTTGATCATAAACTTAGAAGCCAAAAGCCAGATAATTACTGTAACACGTTGTTATGGTGTGAGCATTAATATGCATTGTGAAACTGCTTCCTGACTCCACTCTCATATCTGTACAGTAATCACAGTAGACCAAAAAGGAGCACATAGATGGTGAAGAGGGGGAAATGGCTACAGTAGCCTGGCAAGGAAACAAAGTCAGCCTCTAAAGTGCTCTAATTAAGTTTTTTGTAATTATTCCCTGAATGACTGAATTCATTTGAGACTTTAGTTTAAGTATAGAAAGTTTGACCAAAACGCACATGACAATGAATTATTAAAACATTTTTATTCCAACTCCATGAGTGGCATTTCCATAAAAAAACAATAACATGATTTCACATTTCAACTTAGAAAATGGAAAAGAAGAAAGTAAATGTACACAGAAGAGAATGAATCAACTGGTAACACTTGAGGCCACAAAGAAATCAGTCAATATTTATGTCATTGCCTTAAACAATGAGAATACAGACAGCTCACTTTTGTGTAGTTAATATTAATCTGTGTATAAAAGTTGCTCATCTCAAACAGCTGCTCATCAACACAAGAATAAACCTGTGCAGAACTGTTGACCATTGAGTTTGTGTTGAGATGGAAAAATGAATGCCAGACTTTAAAAAAAAACCCAAAACTAAATGTACACCAGGGAAAAATGGAACTTGCAACATCTGGCTTTAATAAGAGAGCAAGCCAAAGAAATATTTTTACAAGGAGTAAACATTTTACACTTTAGCCAACACCAGAGTGACTTACTGTGACTGAGCAGGCAGAACTTCTATCTTTTGCTCAATGACAGCCTGTCGATGGAGACATTGGTTACTCTGAGTTATAGGATGGTGACCACAAGCTGCTGCTGCTGGCTGCTGGCAGGATGGAGACAAACTGCAGGATCCTGTAGTCCTGGAAGCAGTGGACAGAAAAAATGTTGATCTTGGGCCGTTCGCAACATAACAAGGAAAGCAGTAAATTGCACAATTTGCTTACGGATTTTTGAAATAGCCATTTTTTTTTAGGCAATGAAAAAGTAGAGAATTTTTTGCTTTCTCTCTCCTAGACGCAGCCTTGTCTTGACGCTGCAAGATGTCACTCAGCTCAGTGTGATGCTAATTTTAAACATGAATGTTACTAATGTTGTACCATATTATTTGAGCATGTTTTGTCTGAAGTCTACAGCAGCAAATGTGTGTGTGTATGTGTGTGTGTGTGTCTGTGTGTATGCAAAAGTCCAATAAAGTTCAGTCAGTGATTTACAGATTTGAATCGCTGTCAGCCAAAATTGGATTTCCAGTCAGTAATGGCTTTAACAGAACATGTTCCAGATGAGATTAATCGTGCTCTCTGAAAGAAAAGTCATATTAGTTTCGTCCTTGTGACACACATTTGTGTAATCTTAATTTATCAAAACTCAAAATATTGTATTGCTCCAGTGTCTTTCAGTGATGATGTGTAGTTTTTGGTTTAATAGAGATTTCATGTAAAGATAGTAAAAAAAAAAAAATCTGTTTCTCCCACTTGTCCCCCAAAATGTAACACAATAAGGCACATGGGGAAGGATGACAAAAAGAATCACATAAGAAAGACTCACATGCAAGCAGAAACTTTTAAATTTGCATACACTTTGCTGAGTCGTAGCATTTGTGGAAACCAGCGAGCTCTTAAGAAAAAGGGCGTTAAAGTAGTTTGACAATAGCCATATGTGAAATTATAACTTTTAACATACTGCAAATGTAACAGTTTCTACAGAATCTGGCTCTATATTGCTGAAACGCTAAGTCAACTTATCTCAATGAATGGTTCAACAGAAAGTTAAATGCCAACTCATTTGAACTTTTTTAAGGACAAATCTGAAGATTTTCTACTTGCAGCCTCTGTGTCAAGTCAATTTCATTCATATATTACCAAAGCACATCAGAAGTGATCTCAAATGATTTGAAGCTTTTAGTAATATCTTTGGATTTTAAACTTTTGATTGGAGAAAACGCATTTAAGTTGTCACCTTTGGCTCTACGGTATTTTTCACTATTTTCTGAAATTGAGAAAATAATCAGCAAATGAATCGATAATGTAAAAATTTTAAACCATAAGTTGTAGCCCAACTCTAGTACAGGAAATGAATATGGATATAATAGAGTTTTTAATTTTTAAATTGTCATCACTTAACTGCAGTTAAAGCTGAGTTTTTATTGGCCAGTAACACTTTTTCCTTTCAGTAAAAGTGCAGTGCAGTAGCCCTTTACTGTACCTGCAGTGACAGTCTACACTGTACTGAACATTAAACAAGATTATTTTAACATTTCTATAATCCTTAAAAGACATTTTAGTTCATCGTGTAGCCTTTCACAAACTCATATTTATGGAAAACACAGAGTGGTCAACTGTTGAATGTGGCAACTTGCCAGCAGGTAAATTTAGTCACCAAATATTTTGGATGTAACGTTAACCTCCGGCGACACTGTTTTACTTTGTATAAAATAAATCTTGTGGATGTCCGTATTTCTTCCTTTTTCTGTCCCACAACTGGACCACATGAAGGCACAGAGGTTTTATTCAGGAAACACTTTTCTGACTTTCATCTTTGAACTGAATGTGACATCAGGGTGAATAAATGATGTAAATCCTCTACCTAAGTGGTCGTCTCCATAACAGTGTGCATGATATGCCCAAAGATGCCATCATTGTACAGCTGGAGAGCCAGAGAGTGACATTAACTCTGACAGTGTTTGGGCTTTTATTTCCACAGTCTGAAAAACTCTTGCTTGAAGCATCTACACATTAAATCTACACATTATGATTTGAATGGCATGAAATGACACAGAGGCCCATCAGAAAACTAATACTAATATCTGATTTTACCAAAGAAAGCAATTTAGGAATATTGCCATAAAAGAAGTTGTGTATGTAATTGAGATTTAAAATCCTATTCACAGTTTGCTTCTGTGAGGACAAAGTAGACTGTTATCTGATCTTTGAGTCCAACGATAAGATAAGAGCCGGGGTTTCAATGAGGTCACTAAACTCCACGAACCAATAAACGCATGAGGCTACAGACAGTTTGACAATTTCCACAGCATTTTCTAATTCATCCTACGTGTGAAGGGAGAATTGTATGACATGAAATGAAAAAAAGAAGAAAAACAAACAAAAGCGCTCAGGTGTAATTTTCTGTGTGAAGTTGGAGCCTGGGAAACTATCCTGCCAGGCTGCTCATCAGACACAGACTCCGGGTGGCTGACAGCAGCGAGCAGAGGTAAACGTCAATTAAGACGTTACAGTAGATGACAGGCCTAAAGAAAACAGTGCTGAGAGATGCCATCTGGGGCAGACTGTGCAAACTGAAGGTGTCTGAACATGATGCTTCAGATGAGGCTAAAATGTTAGCAGCTTTAGACTTGTCAGGTTAACATGAAGAGGAATGAGGAAGACTTTAGGTAGCTGGTCTTGCTGCTGGCTGCCTAATTTAAATTTGATAGTTTTTACATTTCGTCTATTTGATAGTTGTATTTCAGAAAATGCACTGATTTTGTACGAAATCACAAAGTAAATACAGGAGACATTTCACGTGGCTAACAATGAGCGTGATTCAGGCTTACTGGTATTTCTTGCAGCTTGGTAGGTCGACTACAGTTAGCCGTAATGCTAAATAATGCCACTTGAATGGCATTTTTATCCAGAGTTTGAGTATGCAAGCTTTTCCTCTGCAGTAGCCCGTTTCACACACACACAGACTTTCTGATGAGTCTCCAGCAGCAGCTTTAGGTGAAGAGAGTTGATCACCTTTGTACTACTTCTCTTCTTTTAAATGTGTTTATTTAGTTCCTCAGAGAAAAAGAACGGCTTAGAGACACCTCCAACTTTTACATTTAGCATTTTAGCTCATCAGCTGGTACTCCAAATCAGTGTGACCTATGACATTGATTTTAACAGTTCAGTTTCAAGAACATATCGAGATTCACTGTACAGGCTCCTAACAAAATTGCTGCTTAAACAAAGTGAATTATACAACCACAGGTAAACATATTCTAACACATTTTTAACCAGCACAGGGCGTCTCTCCTATCAAATAAATTCATGGTTCTCTCCTGATGGATCATTTCCCCTCACTATTTCAAGGTCCATGAGAGCCGTGCTACTGATCTTTTCAGCATGCTTAATGTGTAGAAATTGATTTGGAGAGAAAACATCTGAGATGTGTGTTTTGTTTTCATCCCTCTTTAATAGAACTTCACAGAGCAGGAAGTGTGTGCGTCATGAAATTCGCCCTGGTTATCTGCTTTCACACGCTCTGGCCAGCCGCCTGCCCCCAAACGGCACCGAGCCCCCACTGTGAGAAGGGTTGATGCACAAGCACGATACACACATTCATACACAAACATGTAGATTCGTCCATAAGATACACACACACACACACACACACACACACCCAACGCACGTAACAAGTTTGCATATTGTTGCCTTAAATGAAAGCCAGCAAAACCAATATTTTCACATGAAGCACATACCTTTTAATTAAAGCCTCGAGGCAAGAACAAAAATATTTTTTTAATTTTGTAACATGCAACCAAATGTGAATGTTGCTGCAGTGAAAGTAAATCTCTTGAACGATATTGCATTATATTGCTGAAAAAGCCGGCCGGGTCAGATGCATTCGAAGCTTCTTTTTGTGGCTTTTCAGAGATGGACGGTTGTGCATCTTGTTATGGAGAACTTCTCCTCTGGCTTTAGGTGAGGGTGAGAATGTGTGAGGTCACACCATGTGACCTTTAGCTGAAGCCGCTGGGCTGCCATTGGTCCAGAGCCAAACCCCCCAAACCCTCGACCACCTCCCCCAGACACACAGCAGTCCTCTCTACTGCCTGACCGCTGCACTTCTGGGCTAAGTGCTGTGACTAGTTGTGTGTTTGTAGGTAGCCTGTCTATCATGTGTGCAGCCATTGTCCTGCATTTCATTCAAAGGACATATCAAGACAAACTGGATTTTACTGAATTCAAAAAGTCATTCAGTGTGGAAAGCTACTTGGTGTTAGCCAAGAGTCCTGCTGTAATTTAATTTGGGCCTCTTGCATCACTGCCTACTTCGAAAATAAACTCTTGGTCAGAATCTGCATGCTCTAAAACATCAGTAATCTGAGCGCATTTCCTTAACCCATAACTAACAGCTCCCTCCTCTCTTCCTGCTATGTCTCAAATGAAAACAAAAGCCTCACTAAATATTAAACTGACTGTGTGTTTGTTTTAAAAGAGAGAGAAACACATTACTCCATTAACATCATGTCTAAAGGCACATGTGCAAAAGAAAATAAGTTTGAAATGTTTCATACAAATAACAAATAACCAACACTAGAAGTTAGTCATAATTTCTAAAATATATTCAACGTAGAAGCTTAAATTATTGTTAAATCTTTCACTTGCATCTAATTTACAGCAATGCTTGCATTAAAATTATCACTAAAACTGTAATCCTGTACTAGTTTTTTTAAAGTTAAATTCATGCAGCAATATCTGTGTTTTTCAGATACATCATATATATATATATATATATATTCCAGGCAATTTGTGCAAAAACCCCAGTGTGATTCAGAAAAATGCAGTAGTTGAAATCCAGGCCTCATTTGCGTGTAATTAGAAAACATGCTCTCTGATAATATCGCATGGAGACTGTTACCAAGTCAGCTCATCTCTCATCTCAACCCGCCGCTGCATGAATATTGAGAGCTTGTTAATTAATTAGATTGGAGGTGTAACGATACATGTTTGGATATTTGCACTTCCTCGCTTTTTATTTGAATTCCCAGAGGAAGGGGAGGTGGTGGAAGCTGTCGGCTCGGTGTGTTACCTCACATTGGATTTTTTTTTTAATCAGCTGGCGGAACAAATCTCACATCAAGATGTGCTGGTGGGTTTTAGGTGTCCGGAAAAAAAATGAGGTAGGGGGAAATACAAATTTGCCTTAAACAGAGATTGACAATCTTTGTAGGAATTTATTAAGTTTATGGTTTATATTTCTTAGGTAGCTTCTTGTTGTTGTGCGTATTTAATGCCTGTTACGCATGTAGTTTTTTCTCATTTTAAAGGAGTTTGGTTTGTGTGAGTAAATGACTCTGCTGTGTCTGAATTTAGAATAATAATTAACTTCAACGTGAGAAGAATTTAAGTATGTACGGTGCAAGCAGAAGCCTATTTTGTGAAATTTCTCTAAAAAAAAAAATCCGTAATCAAACGTGAGTGAGCATGCAGCCACAGGAGCTAAACGGCTACTGGTTTGTTTTTCATTATAACTTTAATAAGCTCTTACCTTGAGTAGGTTGGAGAAGAGAGGAGAGAGGTAAGAGGTCTGCAGTCCTGAGCGTCGTCCCGGCCAAATGAACATTTCCCCTCCTGAAGCCTCCTCTCTCCGGGTCATCCTGCCATCACATGTTGATTGTGTTGGATGTGTATTGTGGCTGCAGACTTGCGTATTCGCCCCCCGACAGCAGCCGAGGCTTATCCCTGTCAGCTGATTATTGCTCCGCGTTACCGACTCCATCAAAAGGTGACACTTGTGCAACAAAAAGGACCCGCAGCTTTAAGAGGAAAATCTAATTCTGGAGGTTGCTAAGAGTTCAGGCCGACGGATGCGCACTGCAGCTCGGATACATTCACATATTTGTGAAAAGAGAAGAATGCTTCTCTTGTTTTTGTTATTTGTCAGTTCTTTTTTTTCTCTTTTTTTTTTGTAAAAACATTTGAACTAACTGTGATTTATTTCTCATCATAATAATCTCCAACCCCTTGAGAGGTGACCCTAAAGGCCTCTTCTAGCATGACATCAGATCCTAAATCAGCTCATTCACCAAGGTGACACATTTTCCTTTTTTCCCCTTCTTTTTAACAGATCATTCTGATTAATTTTAATATCGATAACAGTTTTTATATAGAGGCTTTAAAATATAATATATACAAATAAACTCCCATCATGATCGACACTTTGAGGCTGAACGACTCGGGACTATTTTATTTGACTCTTTCTACAGGGGAGTGTTGCGGTGCTTCCTCCCCGGTTCCTCCGCTCTGCCTGCGGCCATGAAGGTGCAAGTCATCCCCCGCCTCCGCAGTCATCAGCGGCCTCGCATACCGCTCTGTGTGTGCTTGTTTGCTCAAGCTTGTGAATCAGTTTCCCCTAGACCGTGTCTTTGTTTTGCTTTCCCGCACTTGCGCACTATCAAGCATGACTTAAAAAAAGAAAAAGAAAAGAAAAAGGTGCAGAGCTGCAATAGGAAACTACAATGCAAAAGCAAACTTGATACATGTGTGAGACAGTGAGGCTGCACGCTAAATGTAGGTTACTGGAACTAAATTGCAGCTTTATAAAAAATATCCAAGATCAATTTATCACACTGTTGCATTTAGTAGATTATGTTCAAAAATTAATCCCTAAAGTATAGATTTAAAAAAAAACAAGCTTTATGCCTAATTCTTATTAAAGCATAACCCTAATCTAATGGGGGGTTTTAAATTGTGCTGCACCTTTTCTAATCATCCACTTTAGTGAACCTCAACATCTCCTGAGTTCAAACAGAGAAAAAACCCTCAAACCTTAATTGACTGTTGTCATTGTTGTGTGGTCCAAGTGCTGTTTGTTGATTCCCGTGTTATTTCAAGCTCCAGTGCCCAGCCGGGACCCTCGGCTGAGCAGGCAGACATGTATTCAGCAGTTAATCTGGCGGAGCATCTCGCTGCTATGTGTATTGGATCGGCCCATTGTTTTCCTCTATAGATTAGCCGCACAAGCATCTCACATAATCGAAAGGCTATAGACAGACTGTCATTGCTTTACACTCCACTAACAGACTACCAACACAAAGATTCAATAAAAGTCTCTCAGAAGAATGTTTTTGAACAATATATTTACTTCCATTAAATAAAACACAATAGTTTTTTTTTGGATGTTGGAAAAAAAAGAACATAATTCCGTACCAAATAGTATACACAGAGCAAAAACCAAATAATTTGTCGCAGGAACATTTTTGATGCTTCTTTTTTTTTTTTTTTTTTAAATCCAGAATTGCTATTCTAAATCGATATTCACACAGACATTAATAATAAATTTATAATATGTTAGAAACACACAACCGGTGCGTTTTAGTATTTACATTCCCTTTTTGTTTGCAAGCAAAACATGATTCCTTTTTAGGGTTTTTTTTATTTTTTTCCACATGCGTTGATAAATTGAACCTGGAGAGGATTTGGAGGGGTTATAGCGCATTCGCCTCGACAAACAGGAGATGATAAATTCAAATATATATACAACCTTTCAGTCAACAATTAACGTCCAAAAATTCCACCAGAGAGACCCCCCTCCCCTCTCTCTCATGACGAACTATGAAAAATGAAACGGGCCTTTTAGCTTTTTAACTGTGCCGCAGTGTGAAACAGGCCGGTACTCGTTAAAAGGGGGAAGAAACCTAAAAACTCCCGTTTCAGTTGGACTCCGGTGTGGAGTTGAGCTTGTTTCAGTGGTTCAGTCTTCTAGTGCCCTTTTTTTTTCTTTTTTTTTTTGAAAAATGAAAAAAGTAGTTGTAGGCTAGTAGTCTCTTGTTCCTGTGGCCGGCTGTTTGTGATTACCCCACACACACACTGCAAAAAATGACCACCATAACAAGCCATTTAGTCTCGTAATAACTCTCAAAAATCGCGTGATTTTCTAAATTAAAAAATAAAATAAAAATGAATGTACCAACAAGGTGCGGTTTCACACGTTTCTTGATATGTTTTGGAGTTTCCAAGGATAAAATGGCGATATCTTCAGGAAAAAAAAAAGTCAGAATAATGTACATCACACCCCAACTAGCCTATATCAAGAGAATGCCAGCTGATTAATACATTTCCTGAAACACATTACAAAAAGTAAAATGATTTCACCGCCAGATTTTCTTGCTCCCTTGAGAGAAAGATAACGTTTCAAGCGTCACTACCAGCCTCTATAGCTTGCTCAAGGTGGTTATTTTTTGCAGTGCAGGTAGATATTAGACGGGTCTGTCCACGGCGTATTGGCAAGCGCTCAGATTAGTGGCCGGATTCTGCACACTGGCATATCCAAAACTCGAGTGCTGCTTGGCTTTCAGTCTCAGGCTGGCCAGGCTGGAGTTGCAAGTGTCCCTGTACACATAAGGAGGGGTCGGAGGCGCGTAAGGGCAGGCCGTCGTGGGCACCCCAGTGTTGAGAGACGGGTTACTGAGGTTGTTCAAGTTATTGAGGCTGTTGAGACTGGAGCCCGGCACCCCGGTGACCGCCGATGGCACCATGCTGGAAGTCATGGAGGATATGGAGTTGGGCGGTGAGAACATGGTCTGCGAGGATAAGGGGTTGACATTCATGGAGTTGAAGAAGGGGAAGCTTTTAGTGGATAAGGAGGCCGACGTGAGGCCCTTGGCGGCCCAATTGTTGTATGTGTAGCTGGGGTACATGTCGTCGTAGGGCTGCATGAGTCCATTGAACTGCGGGCCGAAGCCGTTTTTGCAAAGCTCGGCTTGTTGGTTTCTTTCCCGTTTCCTCCACTTGGCTCGCCGGTTCTTGAACCAAACCTAAACCCAAAGAACATGACAAAAGGTTAGAGATTGACTTTGAGGATAATCTAACCATTTATTGCTCCTATAATATGCTTTACAACGACTGTTTTGAGTTTTACTTTTAATATAAGCAAAAAACCTAATTAATGATGTGCATTTTACAGTAAAATTATATTATAAATGGAATTCTGAGTATGTTTTCCCAAAAAGTTCAACGCCTATAAATCCAAACAAACACTGTTTATAAATCTTTGCTTTTGTATGCAGACAATTCCGCTTTGAATCCGCCTTTATCTGAGCTGAATACACATTGTGGGGTGTCACCACAGCATGTTAAAGTGGAGAGGATGTGTATTCCTCTGCAGGCGTCCACAAACACGCTGACCTTAATCACACAACGCCAGGGCGACAATCGCAAAATACAAGCTTTGCACCTCTTTCACACGAGCAAGAGAACACGACTGGTATCTGTCACCGACTCATGTCAATAGCCTCGACTGTTCACAATCGTATAAATGTGTAATTAAACATCACAAATAAGAAACAGGTAGTTTTCTCCTGTTTTTTGTTTTTTAAATGACTGAAAAGATGAATGTACGCGTTAATTTGTGTTGAAATTATTTTGCATAGTGTTCAGATGTTTGTAATTATAATTAGCCCGATAGATAAACATATACAGTCTAATTAAATTGGGTTTCAAGCAGAAGTATATTTAAACAAGAGTCAGGTTATTTGTTTTCCAGCTAAATACTGTGTATAACACATTATTACATTATTTTCAAGGAACTTTCAGCCGTGCGTAAAGTTTGGAGTCCGTGCGTAATAATATTAAGATAAGGGATATGGATAGGACAATTGGAACAAGTCACGCAACATTATAAGGGCTAATTGTTTTTGTTTACACCCAAGGGAGTACTCACCCTGACCCGGGCCTCTGTGAGGTTGGTCCACACGGCTATCTCCTCCCTTGTGCTCATGTCCGGATAGCGATTCCGCTGGAAAGTGGCCTCCAATTCCTGCAGCTGCTGGCTGGTGAAGTGAGTCCTCTGCCGTCGCTGCCGCTTCTTTTTCGAGGGGTCATCTGAGGAGTCGTCGTTTTTATTTTGGATCTTCTCTTTCTCTGTAGAAAGGACAGGAGTTAATTCAGTCAGGGTCAAGCTGGTTAGGCCTATGTGGACAAAAAATCAGTGACTGCTGGGGCATTAATTATTAAGTATTTACAATCTGAATGCACTGATGAAGAAATGTTTTGATCCATAAAAGACACATTTACTTTTTTCAAGTTTTAAATTTTGTTAATTTTGTAAGATTTTTAGTTAATATTTTGATTTAATCTTGACATAAAGAATTTAAGGAAGCGTTTCCCTAATTTTAGTTGACATGAGACAAGCGCTCCTCCATTTACATAACACAGAAACTTTTCACACACACGCCGGTGTCAAAAGTAATTATATGACAGCTTAAAATGACAGCTATAATCGCCTGTTTGCCTGCGTGAAAACTCCCTTTAACATTGATTAATGGGAGCCATCTTTGGTTTGATATCAAGAGACATCTGCTGTGCCTCGCTGAGAGCATCTGCAGTCCGCGCGGTTCTTACCGACTGACTCCGGACTGGACGTGTCCGACACCGTATGCACCTCTAACCGATGTTTCGAGTCCACAGACCGCTGCAGTGGCTGTAAACTAGAGGCCATCGCCAGAGCCGTGTGGTGTGTGGAGGCAAGTTTATTCCCTGTTAGGTGGTGGTGGTGGTGGTCTATGTTTAATGGATCCCTCATAGAGTTCATCGGTAAAAGATCGCACAACTGGCTGTCAAAAGCAGATTAAGTCCTCTTTAGTACACGCAGGATAGGTGGAAAGTCGTCCGTCTGGGGAATGTGTTCAGCTTCCCCAAAAAACACACAGCAGCGCGGCTCCTCTTGCGGTTGAGATGAAACTCTTTTTTTTGGTATAAGCTGGAAAATGGTTTAAAATAGGCCATGGAGTGCAGCCATACTAGCATCGGGGATAACAGCGGCTACCTCGGCTGACTATTAGAGTGACAAGGACAGGTAGGTGATATTAGATCCAGAGGCATACACACGCCACACCGCTCTCTGTTCATTTCAGCTGTTGCCTGTGTGCTGCCTATCCAACTGCGCCCCTCTCCAGACCTCCACGTCACCATGTTGCGCCCGCCCATATTCTCTCTGACAGGCACATCCATGTGGACACGACGGTGTGCCCAACCAACCGGAGCTTGCAGAAACGAGATATGTCTGCCAATGTGTTTATGCGGGCTGGCGCTTATTTTTCTCTTCCAAATAAAAGCATGTAAAGAGAGATGGGACGCACGGTGTACCCACGGCGCTCCGAGGTGGCGTTGCGCAGCAGCCCAAGACCAAATAAAAATGAAAATAACACAGTTTGGTCTCATTTTATGAGATGGGTCCAGTGGCCCAGTAAAACGATGCAGTTCTATTGATACCCAAGCTGAGCTGCATGCTCGCAGACTCTGCCACTGCAGTTTACTCAGGGACTCAATGTGGATAAAGCAAGCCACTGGGTGGATTGTATTGAAAGCCGTGAAAAAAAAGATGCACACTGCATATCAAACATAAGAAGCTTCTGCAGTACAATGATTCTGTGAAAGAACTCATGATAAAACCCCCCACTGGAAAACAAAAAGAAAGCCAAACAACTGCAATTTGAAAAGGAGGGATGTGCCAGCCTGCTCCAAAACTGTCTGTGCGCACTTGTCAACTGACGCTAACTGCCAGACATGCATGTGAGGAGCAGCACATGTGCAGCTGGTGCAGCTCACAGGCGTGTTACATTGGGATGCAGATTTTGAGATATCATGTCCTCATTCAGAGTCAGCCAGTACCAGGGAATAAAACAGCGATTAGAGCAGCAAACAGGTTCCAATAAAGTTCATATATTGAGTCCACTTTTGGTGTTTTGACCTCATATTCAACTTACTTAAATTGGATAGTAAGGATCTAATGTGCGTGACCATAAAAGGTGACCACTTCCCTGTATGTATAGCCAATATCCAGAGGAAAAGCCTCGGCAGTACTAGTTGTACAACAAAGCGATCCTCTTGACCTCTTCAGAGTTAAGGTTTTAAATATCCATTAAATCAACCCCAGCGGAGCCACTGTTAACCGTGCAGACTCCGTTTGTTGACGACGGATTACTTTATCTGGGTGCTTAACTGGATCTCTCTCCTCACTTTGCGTTTGGACACCTCAGTCATACTCCGTGAGCACTCCTGTAGTGTGTTTTTTTTTCTTCATATAATCTGATAAGACCCTCATTTGCCTAAGAATTTCTGAAGGAGGACTTTTAATGAGTTTGAGCTGATATGCCAGCAATTCTTTTTTTTCTTCTTCATCCAATTCCCCCAAGATTGTGACGCGTTAAGGCAAAGTAAATATGTCTAATCAAACGAATGCGCCTTTAATTTTCAAGGTGGAAGATCGAGAGTTAAGAAATGTTAGCAGGTGATGGAAGTGATGGACCGGTTGTGTTGAGAGCAGGAAACATTCAGGCCAATTTAGTGCGATTCATTCAAGTGTGCGTGAAAAATACTTAGAAAAAAATAAACCAGTTCAATTGAAATGATAATCTGCGTGTCCTTTTTCTTATTACATCACCATCTTCATCATCACCATCATCATCATCCACGTGGCCAGTCTAACGCCCATTTGGATTTGGCGCTGTTAAGAAGTTACTGGGCTAATCCCGTGAAAGCCCCTGATATATAAATACCAGCAGACCATAGACTTTATGCACACACACACACACACACACACATACACATAGAGGAGGGCGAAAGACACTTGATCAAAAAGTAGAGAGCCAATCCTCTCTCACACAAAGCAATAAAACCTTGTTTGGATGATCTCACAGTAATTCAATTAAGATGATGCATGTTTTTAAAGTCATAACCATGCATGTATAATGTAACAGTCATTGATTCACTATCATTCAGGTCTTATTGTGGGTGTGAGCAATACAATCATGCTCTTAGATTAAGATTTAGAATGACAGTCAATTAAATAATCTATATATCAAAGTGTAATAATATTATTGACGATGTGTATTTTGGAGGTAAAGCATGATATACATAAATAGCCTATAACACTCATTTTAGAGCACTTTTCTTACTACAGAACGTAACAATAAAAACAAGACTTATCTGACGCCTATACAGTGAACAGTCTGTTGCTCCCTTTTTCCTCCAGCAGGATTGTAATACTAAATTTGAAGTGGATTATCGGTTTCCTCTTCATTTCTACCTTCTGAATGCTTTATCTCTCTTCTGCGGATTACTGCGTGCAATAGGCCTCCGTCATAGAGGGCCATTAATTAGCAATTCAGTCAATATAGGGTAGGGAGACGACAAGGCTTTTTACATAGGATTAAGGAGACATCAGATTCCTCCATTAGTATATTCCTCCTCACGAATGAGCTTTCATTATACATTTAGTTTTCCCCGGAGTCAATCCAACATGCGCTGCATATATTAGGCCACAGCCGCTGGTGTGTGTGTGTCTATATTTGCAAGCATCACTCTCACTCATCCGCATAAAATTCCGCCGTTTATTTTGGTTCTCTCTTTATATGATTATTTTTAATCAATGCTACTTCTCCATGCGCAGCTATGAAGCTATGAAGCTATGAAGAGGCTGCGCTTTGTCACATCAATGGCGGCTAAATGGGACCAAATGAGAGTTATCGGTTATTCGTTTAAGGCCCTAACAAGACCTGATGTCATTTCCCCGCTACACTGGCAAATAATTAATAAATCCCAGGCCTTCCAGCTTGTGTTCAGTCTCTTGTTGGATGTTATTCGGGGATTTGATTTTCGGAAGCATGCTGCCATTTATTGTGAATAGATTAGATAATGGCACAGGAAGTATTAGGAGGAAAGGATGCATGAGGAGAAAAAAAAGGGTTTAGTTGCTATGCTCTGCAAATATGGAGAATTATGAGCCACTATGAGATGTATAATTAATTGCTCATATGGTAATCTTTGAGCTACATCACATTTATAAAGGCCAGAACTGTGCAGAGCTGTTACCCCCAAATGCTTGGATGTTGCTCACTGAAGCTGCAGATCCACATGCGACCACCAGGTGTCCCTCTAAGACAGTGAACGACCTGCATTCACCACCACCAACTTCTAACTGACAAGTAAAGCAGGCTCAAGATCTGTGACTACCCAACATTTCTGATTTGAAATAACGCTACAGAATTGACACATGAAGCAACTTTTTAACACCAAAGAAAAAAAAGAAAGAAATATCTTAAAGAGTTTTTAAAGAAACCACTTGTCACTTGGTGAGAATCCCATTGAAACTGCTTCCTATCCTATTTTAAATCTGACCATTTTGCGTTTATTTATAAATATGATGAGCCTTTTTTAAGAAACCTCACATTACAAGAAATTGGAAAATACCACGCTGTCAAAGCAGTCAATTCAAAAAAACTCCCTTTAGCCAGAATCTGTCCACTAGGATTTTATTTTTTCTTATTTTTTGCAGTCTGATTTTTGTAGACAGCTGTGCGTCCACGGTGTGAAATAGACTAATGTGAAAATGACGAATGGGTTCCAGGCTGATAGTAAATGTCATGTTTGTAGCCTGTATCAATTAGCCTTCCAAGAGGGGCATTGTATGCACATTTTAAATATGTATTCATATATATTGAAATGTTGTATCTCCAAAAGTATATATATATATTTATTTTTTTAATTACTATCCCTGTGAACTGTGAGAAACGCGCCACAATGACTTCCATGGATGAGATACTCACCTATTTGCGCGCAGGTGGTGGCCAGTTTGCGGCAGTGGGAGTCCATTATAGCAATTTGTGGAAACCGCTTCTGTAAAAAAAACAGACAAAGAAGCCATAATTAGCCTTTAAGATTGGTAAACAACCCCCTGCGTGCATGAATCACAGTCACACAACTCCACCTCTGCAGCCAGTGACTCTGCAGGGAACATGAAGAGCAGTTGTGTACTTTAATGATAAATATGAGATTGCAAGAAGGAAAAAAATGTTGGTGGTCTTGTAGAGAAATTATTAATTTCTTAATAAGAGAGCAGGTTAAATGTTGATTTTGTAATAAAAGTAAATGCATATATTTAATATAAGATAAAGTTGAGCGCGCTTTAATGACGCCGGATGTAAAAATGTGTCTTTAAATTTCTGCAAGAAATTCGTAACACTCTACTCACATTTCACCAAATATAAATAATATTTTAAGAAAAATTCAATTTAATTGAACACAGATGGAAACAAAATGATTTAATGTGGAGAAAAACGAATAATATCTAAATGACTATTCTTAATTTTGTACAAATCAGCCTCTAAAGCGCAGCATTATCACTCAATATGTGTTATATATATATTTATATAGATTTCTTTTTACTAACGTCAGACTTATTTTCGTGCAGTCTGACTCTGAAATCTAAAAAGCAGCGTGTTCTGCATGAGCTGGATCTTGTTGCAGCCTGCAGCAGTTGGAAGTGGAGTGATTCCGTAGTAAAATCACGGGATTAGAGTCTGATTGAGATGTCTGTCGGTGGGATATTACAAAATTCATTATCGCAGCCCTCATACTACCTCGATATGAAGTTACACAGATGGGGTTTTATTAGTCCAGGCTCACACTGTTTGCTTATGATAATTCAAGTCGGGGGGAATTTGCATGCAGTCATGCTGTTAACCATTTTCCTCACTTCTTCACTTCACCTGCTCTACATCATCTGTGGGCTTTTTTTTTCTTTTCTTTTTTTCTTGATTATTTAATTCAAAAGATGCAGATATTGGAGGTTAAGTTTTATCGGCGTGTACCTGCACAACCTTTCTTCTCATCTCTCCTCTTTATCCCTACTGCAAAATGAAATAGTGTGGGTCAGGCTGTAAGGTGGAAGGTTGAAGCATGCGGCTCCGTGTTATCTAATCAGTGAGATTTAATGAGGGGTCCCACCAATATTTCATCTGCGGCCTCTGAAATCACATCCGGTTTGAGTTATGTATGTATTTACTGTGTGTGATGTTACTATAAACTATTTCAACATTAAAGGGAATGTTTTGATCTACAGTTTAATCTGTTTTTTAAAAGCATTTGTTTCCCTTAAAAGGCTAAAATACGTATTTAACATAAATAAATAAATTGTATAACCTACGTGATTAATGAACGTTTCAGTAAAAGAATATCCATATTATTGCGCTAATAGGAAAACCTGAATGTGGACAAACTATATAAGTAGTTCACAGCATAATACATGTCTCAGTATATTCGTAGGCACAGTAATCATTATAAAAATAATAATGTTAATTATCATATTAGTGTGGTTCAGTGTAAATTGAAAAAGAATGCCTCCTATATGTGCAGATATGTTATTTGTTCCTAGCAATATCCCACAGTTTAGATCCAATAGGAGCAGTTTATAAATATAACTGTGTTAAAATTATGATTGGAGGTATTAATCTCCCTCCATTCATTCTCACTCCGCGGACTCTCTGTGCTCTCACCACCACCAACAGTTGATATGAGTCAGTGACTCACATGGCATCAGGCCCAGTGCAGACAGAAAGCTGGCATTGCCTCACACTGGCTTTACTTCTGAAATTAACACAGTGGAGCATGAGACTGCAGCCTTTACCGGGAGATGAATCGACTAACCTCCACCATATGGTCCGGTATTAATTAAGGGCTTGAGAGCGTGAACGCCGCCTCTTTTTTACCCCAATTTATTTTTTTCACCCTATATTGCAAACGGATGCAGAGGAGGGTAAAACACATCTGAACTCACTTAAGGCCTACTTATTTTTTATTGGCTGTTGTTTATATTTTTTCTTTAGAGTTTATAACTTTTGTTAATTTGTTTGACTCATAAATTGATTTGAGTTTGGGTTGATTTTGAACCTCAGACAACCCAAAGTGTAGTAGCAATACGCTCGTGGATCTGACACTAAAACGAACAAAACTCTCTATTCCTGATGCTTAAAGCCATCTTGTATCATCTGTAATGCCTTTCTTACGATTAACACTAGATAAGAGGATGATACAGTTTGATTTACCCTTCACTTTTTAAAAATTTAATTTCCCAATGATGCACACTCCATCACCGCTAACGATACATCATTATCATCCACCGACCTGTAAGACGAACCCTGCCCTCACACCACTTCATGCTCCTTTAAGTTACGACCACGGCTTTGAAATTCACATCAGAAACACACAGAACAGCCTAAAAAAACCCCGAGGTGGAACAAATTCCTTCACTTGCATTAACTCACATCTCCGCTTCCAAAAAAAAAAAAAAAAAAAAAGTGTGCCTCTATACTCCTCTACTGCACTTACCAGTTGAAGACACCGGTGGGGTTTGATCTTCCCAGCCGTCGGCGTTTTATTCTACAGTGAAGAGATAAATCCCACCGTCCAAACACACTCAGACACCAGTAGTTGTGTTAATAGCGCGAATTCAGGCAACTTTAATGTCCAATGACGCCGGGGTCTTTAAGTTTCTGTCCGGAAATGTGTGCGTGCGTTCATGGATGGCTCCCCCGCTATGATATCCAAAAAAAAAAAAAAAAAATCAGAGACGCAGCGCTACCTTTAGGATTGTTTCATTAATGCGCATAAATAACCATCTGTTTACAGTGCGAGGAGAAGCAGCGAAGGAGGCGTTTTCATCCGAGTCTCCCCTTGGTTCGTCCCCTTCTGTCTCCCTCAACTTTTTCCCCCTTGAAAGACGCTCCAAGAGTGGCGCATTTTTCCTCCTTCTTTTGAGCTCAGAGAGGGACCCCGCGTGTGTGTATATGTGTGTGTGAGAGCGTGTGCGTGTGTGTGTGTGTGTGCTTTTTAAAGGGGTGTGTTTGTGTAGCCTATCAATGCGTCTGTGCCTCTGTAGTCTAGCAGAGGGCAAACTTGGAGCCTCTCAACTTTCAACAACAATCAAAAATTCGGAATGGCAGCTTTGAAAAGCACACGCATATTTAAAAAAAAAAAAAGGAAAAAAAAAAAGCCCACTGATATTCCTGTTGGCCCGCCCCGGCGCGTTCACTATAACGGTGCACTGGTGGAGGTGCAAGCATGCAAAACATATAATGGCTCAATTTGCCTAAACTCAACCTGCAATTTACAACCAGAGCCTCAACTGCTTAGTATTTAAAGTGTGCGCTAAATAAACAAATGTCATAACCACAGATTCATGACCAAATCCACTCACTGACACTTCATTGAAAGAAGTACTGTTTTTCAAATGACGGATACATACTCTAATTCCAGTCTGTTTTTTGTAACCAGCAAACTTGGAGCCTAATTAATGTGTAATTAAGCTATCTGTTTGGTGATTGTACACATAATTTCACATATTTATAAAAGACAGTATCAGGAATATCCAGAGGTGGGTGGAAGACAGGGAAAAATATTTAAATGGGTGTATTAGGCTGGTTCAGGGCCAGACAGAGCGCTATCGTGTTGCGGATTTATGTGCAGATGAAGTGAACAGCTGGCACGGATGCAAATGTTCTTTATAGATCCGTTTCGTTAGATACAGACTGGACTGATTTTCCATTCGCATCTTAAGTGAGGCGAGCAGACCGGACGTAGGGCCTGCACTCCCCGCTCCTAATCCGTCTTTTACATTTTTAGTCATACTCCCATCAAACCAGTAATTAATGCGCACATCCACACGGGAATTTCTGGGCAAAAAAAGGGGGACACTGAAGCAAAACATGCGCATCATCAACCCCCTCCCCACCCCCAGACCCAGACCCAAATTTTGGTGAATCAGTTATCCCAATAACACATGTAATATAATAAAAAGCTTACTGCATCCTTATGTAACCTTTATAAATAGAGTAATGTAATTTAACAGTTGATTAGATCTGGCTGGTTTATTTTAGCTCGACACATTTAATTATCCAATATTTTTTTAAAGCATAGATAAATAGATTTTAGTCCTCTATAAAGGCCCAGAAAGGCCAGATTTTTATGAATTTTCCATAAGCGTAAAGTAGTGTAGACGCAGTTCGTTGGGTCAAATACAAACCAATATAGGAAAATAAATAAAATCAGAGTATGTGCCAACACAGTTCCTTAAAATTTGACCCGTGCGTTTTGATAGTAGATGTTGTGGGGAAAAAAGCACACGTGCCTAAAAACACACAAACCCCCACGCGCGCGCACACACACACTCACACACATTCACACTTCAATTGCAAGTAAACGACCCCAAAGCGCGTGCAGAAAACATCAACCCCGCATCATGCACATCCTCAAATCACGCCCCGCCTGCACGCAGAGAAAAAGAGGGTGAGCAGCGCGCCGGGAGAGGCATGATGCTCCGCTATTCTCCTCTTACCTTCTTATACAAAGAAAAAAAAAAATCAGTCAAGAGCCTCCTCTTTCTCACGCAGAAAGGTGCAGAGGAATGCCTGAAGTTCAGAGAAGGCTGGCGGGTATGAAATCTTTCGCCTCGGGGGCAAACTGGCGGCTTCTTTTCATTTCAAGCGCTTATCGATTCGCCGTTGTCATCTTTGGCGACGCAGAAGGACACTTGAAAGAATTTCTGATGGGGCTGTGATGTGAGAAACAGGGTGACCTGCTCTGCTGATGCTCTCTCCTGATTCTTAACGAGCACATCAACCCGCCAGTCAGTACAGTTGGACATTTCAACTTTTTCCTCCTCCTGCATACTGGAGAGGACTTTAAAACACTCTATCCGGCTTTCATATAGAGCCTATCAGCACGCATCCAAGCCTCCACTTAAAAGAGAAGAGATGATAGACTGCCCAGCACTTCAACCACACCACATGCACACACAAAATCTAAAACTTAACTTGTCATATTTGGTTCCTTTTTAAAATATATTTTGAATGAATTGGTTGTATTATTATTTTTTTTGCAGACCATTTTTACTTAATGATTACATCTAGTAAGATTCACACATAAGAACAGGTTGTGCACATAAGATAATGCATATAACACAGCATATTTTCTATAAGGCCTGACAGAAGTGATGCAGATATATAAAACCATTATACCCTGATAGTCTTCTGCACACTCTGCAGAATATGGCCCGGTATTTCCATGAATAAAGGCAATGCTGAAACATTGTAATACCTGTTATATGGGCTCTATTCTGTGCCAGATTGCTCCTCCGTACAAACTTATCAGTCTTATCGTGAAAATAATCCCCACTTAATTTCCTCAGACATATAGAATAAATGGTTTTGTGTGACAAATGCCTTTTCGCCCGTCTCTGCAGCCTTTGCATCCTGCTCATGCCATGAGGAATCAATTAAATTACAGTCAAATCAGAAAGAAACAAGAAAAAACTGCTTAAAGGAGCTCGTCTCTGATTTCTCCTCTCACGCCACACCATGACTTTCCAATTAATTTATAACCTGCCATTAAAACTGAATCTAAACCTTTTCTTTTTTTTTTACCCACACTGTTCAGTGAAATATACTTTGTGTTGAACACTGTCATCCTGCTGATGCACCGGGAAGCTGGAGTATAGCAGATGTGAAGTGGTTTCATTATTCAGGGGTACTCTTTGCCTGAGAAACCAGCCTGATGATTTTCTTCTTCTTTTTTTTTCTTCTTTTCTTACAGTTTTAGCCTCAAACCACATGCGATTGTCGCCTAGTGTTCTGTCTGGCCAGCGCTCTGCGGCCATGTAATAAAATTTGGAGTCAAATCTGTGTTTCCAAAACCACAAATCTTAAAACAAATCAGTTTATGTACTGCTAATATGTTAGAAATCAAGTAATGCCTGGGAATTTAGTTTTATTGCGGGGTGTGACTTCTCTACGATTGAGTGGAGGACGAATATAAGGAGAGAGGAGAGGGAGGTTGATGAAGAAGAGTGAAGAGAAGGAGAGAGGAAATGAGACAAAAACATGAGATGAGACTTTCTCCTCTGAGACAGAAATATCCTGTGTGTATTTCCGTTTGTCAAGTATCACTCCAAGAACGTTATTAGCGAAAAAGCTGCCTGTAAATTAACCAAATTAAAAGGGTGGCTCTTTGATAGCTCTTGAGCTTGTTGAGCGGCTTTATGCCTGATCCTTTACTATTCCAGCTCTGTCACAGTACCAAAGGGAGACGAGCTACACTAACGCTAAGCACTCCAACTCAGCAACATGGCTTGTGGTTTAGAACGTAATACGCAAGGCCAGTAAATGACTTACATGATAGGCTACCCTCACTTCTCCCGACATGCCCAGCTAACATGGTGTATATTTAAAAAGTACTCAGCTCTTCGTCTTTGTCTTCTTCTGTAATTATCCGATCCTCGGCTTCCAAAGAAAATGCTTAGCTGATGTCATTGTGGTTTTGGCCCCCCGACTGCTCTAATATTAATCCCATGCATGAAGCGGCTTCAGAATGAATAAGGATTACTTTGAATTAAACTCTGGTCCATGTTTTTATGTGAACACATTAACTCCTGTCATTGCTGGTCAGTCAGACGAGCCAGTCTCCATTCCTCTTGACTTTGGACATGACATGACTCTGGTCAAGCATGATTAAAAGTGTCCCTGAGACTAGGACGGCATTCATTACGCTGACAGCCACAGACAGACAACACAGCAGCTCGGATGATCTCGGGGAAAGTAATAGTGGGTGCATGCATAAACGCATGCGGCCTCGGCCTTAATCACAGGTGTGAGCGGGCCAATAAATTGCTAAAGCAGGTCTCTGATCAATTGCATGAAAAATCAATGGGAAGCTGCCACTAACCTGCCTAAGGGGAAATCGGCCAAGAATGAAATTGGTGTGATAAAATGACTATGATGCCTCCCACCCCGTCGATAACATGTAAAACAGTTCAGCTACATGCTAACTCTCCTGTCAGCAGACCTGAGGTGGACCCAAAGGTCACAACTGGAATCAGCTTAGTCCTAATTGGTCTACTGTGGCAGCGAGAGAGGGCATGAAGAGAGGAGAGGGGAGGGAGCTGAAGAGGTATGGAAGCAGATTCAGACAGCATGGAAAGGTGTAAAATAGAACCCTTTTTAAAAATGTGTAAAACATAAAATAATAAACAAAGTCATATTTTGGAAGAATATTTATAGGGAGGGAAATAATTAATTCAGAAGGTTTTGCTTGTCCTGTTTTTCAATTTTGACACAATCAACACTCACCAGCAGTTCAATTAACAACAATACTTGCTCTTTCTGGTTGGCTTTCAACCACATCTCACATCTTGTCACGGGGATGACTTAGCTAATCCCCTCCACATATATGAGCATGACAACTTGAGCAAATTCCATCTGCCAATTAAGCCCCAGACTGTTGTAGCATAAGTAGTTTTTGAGTTTAGTGTTTTCTTTTTGAATTAAAAAAAAAAATCTCCAAAATAATTACACTTGGAAAATGGAAAAAGTCACTGAGTTCTTTAAAAATGTTGGTAAATGTGATCTCAAACAATATACTGAAAATGATGGGAGGCTACTTAAGAAGAAGGTCAACACATTGGTGTAAAGCTACAGCCTGGGTCCAGACCTCTGAATCCTTGCTAATATCAAATAAAGTCGGGTTTTTGCCAAAATCACTAGTAGACACTTAAGCGTTTGCTCAATAGTGAGTAGCAAACTGAGATTTTGGATGTTCACTGCACATCATCATCGTTTTGCGTCATCACCGTCAACTGTGGAGTCGTGCAATGGTCATTTCCACATCTATAAAATTTGGAGCATTGTGGGATTGTTAGCACATGCCAAGCACACTACGTTCTGTTTTACTGTGGCATTTTTGAGGGCACTATATAGTGAACATACACACTAGGCATTCAAATAAAATGGGAGATTAAATGTAATGCACTATATAGTAAATAGTGAGTGATTTTTGGCTCAGCCTACATCCAGTGTGAGGCTTAATAACACCTGTTTACTGGTTGGGGGAACAGCTGAGCAAGAATGAAGATGTCAATAAAATAGTGATGGAGAAATTCTAATAAAAATGGTGACGAGCGTGGATGAAATTGACGCGAGTGTTAAGATTATTATAGACTAGACAGATACTGATTGGTTTGAGCTAACTAAATAGGCCTTCTTCCAAACATTAAACAACTAACACTGACAACACAATGAAGTGGAAACAAAATGACATTTTCCAGAAACCCACAAGAGTTTTCCTTAAGTTTCAGTATGGACTGCAAACTTAAAAAAAAAAAAAAAAAAAAAACAATGTGGAAGGACTAATGTTAAAAGAGTAGTTTTGATACATAAACAGAATTTGAAATGGGTGAGAGTAAAAGCAACAGATGTAAAAAAAATATATATATATGGATATGAGAAAATGGAGGAAGCTGATCCAAATACAGATTTAAAATAGAGCAAACATCACCTTCAAAAGGTAGACAAAGATAAAACATGAAGACAGAGAGAGTGAGAAAGAGAGAGAGAGAGAGAGAGAGAGAGAGAGAGAAGGGGAGGGAGGGGCGGATATAACATAGCTAATCTGAAATCAGGATGCTAGTCCCATGTCATGTGTTCTGATTAGTTCCAGTGTTTCACGCCGCTCGTCTCTGCTTTTCATGGAGCCACAGCGCCTGGCTGCACTGTACACGAGTGTGCAGTGCTTCACCACAACAGAACGACCAACCCCATGCAGTCACTAGACTACGAGTGACACGCCAGAACCGTAAAGATGACGCAGGGGTCAACATCCACTCACACTGCGCCCATCTGTAAGCATGTGTTGTACATCTCTGTGTCACATCCCGTATAAAAGCAGCATAGAGTGGAACGGAGGTTGATGTTAAGGAACAGCATTACAGCTATTAATCTTTTTTTCACATATAGACCTCAACAGCCTTTTGGCCTTTTCCTTCAATTCTGTACTTCAGATTCACTAATCCGTTAGCGGGGAAACATCACAGAAGAGGTGAGGGAGGGAGGTGGATGTGCGTGCGTGTGTGTGTGTGTGTATTCATAATGTTCACGCTGGATGCAAGATTTGCTGTGTGACTCAGTCTGTGTCTGTGTGTGTGTGTGTGTGTGTGTGTGTGTATATGTGTATATGTAGGGGTTTCTGTGCAAGTGTCATGGAAGAGAGGAAGAAAGAGAGAGCGAGGGCCATGTGTGAATGAGGAGGGTGAGGTGGGGGTGTCTAATCCAGTCCCAGTGTGAAACTGTTGACATTTGTGCTTTTTTTCCCTTCATTATGTGACTGGGGCTGTTTTGCGCTGGATTAGCTACAAATCTCCCATGCAGCACATTCAGCATGCCACTAGTAGTTTAACTTCATTAATAATGGATGAAGAGATTGTAATCCAGGAGTAAGAGAGCATGCAAGAGCACCGTACACAGAGAAGGAGAGACAGGGAGAAAGGGCAACCCTCTGGTAGAATTAGTTTTTTTTTCTTCCCTCAAGACAATCTTGTGATGGTGATAACATTGGCAATTATTGCTACCCACATGTAATATTGCATCAATACCATTGTCTCTGGTTGTAATTTGCTGAGAATCCACAAAGGTAGGGGTGGTTAATCGAATATGTGGAGGGGTGAATAAAAGGGGGGAGAGACTTCGGAAGTCTCGGCGGTGCATATGCTAGTGTCTTCCATTGATTGTGTTTACTCAAGCTTCTCATTGCAGACTATTATGGAAAACCGGGGGACACACCCTAGCCCAACAGCAGGATAAGAGGGATTAAAGGTATACATATTCACTATTTCTGTCTCTGCTGCTAGCTTTGATTTCTGTCAACACAATGGAGGTACCTGCCCAATTTAAAGACCAATGATGTGAATGTGGACTGAGATTCAGGTTTGAGTCCAATTTGATTCAGATTGTCAAAAAAAGAGGGAGGATGCGTAAATGATGGTACTGTAGATAACCTCGCATATGGGATAATTATATATTTTATTTATGGAATTAAAGTTTTTTTAATTATTTAATTGGCTAGTCTCAGATACAGAAGAATTGTTGCCTATTAAGTAAAAAACAAATTCAATGTAATGAATGGAAAGCAGATACAGATCAGATGCTTCATCCCTCAGTTGATGCGACACAATGTGATGTCATTTCTTTCAGTTTCAATAAGGATTTCACAGTTAGTATAGTTTGTGATATCATTTTAAATGGAGAAATTCCCCAAGCACAGAAAATAACACAGTAAGTCATTTTTTAAAAATATTTTGGGATACATGGGAGAAGTTATTTTGCTTAGCTTAGCTTAGCTTTTCATGTTTTAAAAGATAGCGGTGGAAGCGGTAAAACATGTCAACATTTATCAGTGGGAATATCTAAACTACTTAATTGGCAGACGATGCCAAATACCGTTCAGAAAACCATAAATAAAATCAACAATTCTTTTTGCTAATAATAACTCAGAGACAATTTGCCATTTGACTGCTGGATGTCAGAGAAAGAGGACTGTAATCCTTTTGAGTTCAGCACTACCAGTTTATAGCGGAATTATTCAAGTCAAAGAAAGATAAAAGGGAAGAATGATAAGAGGAAAGATTGAGGCTTTGATCTTTGCTGGTATTGTTTCCCAGGCAGATGGCCACTGAAAGCTTCACTGATAGTCTAGTAATTGCGTTGGTTGGGTCTTATTCTTCTCTAAAATTATTTGTTTTAATGTACAAGCATTTGAACAACATGGGAATAGCACAAAAAAGAACTTACAGTCCTCCACCAATTGCATTTTGTTTTGTCATGTCATGTCATGTTTTGGATACCAGATTGTACATACATAAATAAGATGGCAACCACCTTGATTAGGGGGCATTGAATGAGTTGATAGTTCAGGTATTTGATGAAAAAGAAATAAGTTTGATTGTCATACAGATGTGTTCCTTTAAAATGGTTTGGAGCCTGAACAACTGCAGCTTACTAAAATCACTCAGAATCAGTGAAATGCCTGGAGTGTCCAAATTAGATTCTGAATAGCTAAATTTAAAGTTTTGTATATGCTTGCGTATAACTGTATAAAAAAAGCTTCATAATCGATGCATTGGATGTGTTCTTCCTTGTCAAACCGTATTGCCTACATTACCCACAATGCAAACTGAACACAGACAGTTTGATTGGAAATTCAGGTGTCAGGTGAAGAAGAGAAGACGAGCAGGCTACAGAGGTCTGGTAACCTCACTTCTTTCTAACTCCACACACCCCCTGAATTTTTTCATTTTTTCTTGTCTTCTGTCCCAACTGAAGTTGGAGAAGTGAAATCACTTGAGGCAATTTATCAAGTTTTGCGTGGGTCCCTCTGGAGCCACAAAAGGCTTTCACAACTTTTTCTCACATATGTAGTAGTACTCCCTAAGACCTGGAAACAGACTTTAAAGAGCAGAATTGTTGGAGTTCCCTTTAATGAAGAGAAAATGTGAATAAAATCAAACAAGCATCTTGAAATATGGGAAAGATTAGGTGTCACAAGATATCAATAAAGATTTCATTACCCTCTAATGTCCAGTTGAAACCCTTAGAAAAGCCCCTGATCCTTTTTATGCTTTTATTTCAAGTGAAAAATTGCTCAAATTATTCAATTTCACAAGGTAGCGATATTTCCCAGTGGGGCTTTTGTGTAACTTATATGACATCAAATATTTTCCTGTGATGGCATCATATGAATGTGTAGACTGTATGTAATTTAAATTGAGAGCATTGTAGCACATCAAACAGTTTTTGTGAATGCTGTGTCTGTATTACTCTAGGATACAGTAGACCATGTGCAATATTCAGTGAGTTGTTAAAAAGCACAAGGAATTATCTTTGGTGTAAATCATGTAATTCATATCATCAAAAACACAAAACTGCAGCTTTCAGTGATGGAAAAGCAGCCCAGACTTCTCAAATGCTACAGTGGCAGGATTAATAACCTGAGACGTTTCTGTGAGCCACCTGTTCATGAACTTCCTGTTTCAGTTAAATAGAAATCTTGTTTGTTCTTGTCAGCCTAAAAAAAAAAAAAAAAAGGTTTCATTGCTCCAGGAACGCTTCCTCTGCCACATGAAAGTCAGATCACCTTGCGGGGGATTTCAAAACAAGACAACTTATCAAAGCTTTTGCCCACTTATATTTTGAAGATCAAACTGACAGTATAATCAGAAAAGATGAACTGTATTGATCCCAAAGGGCAAATTTGATTATTGAGTAAAAGTGTGGTGTTTGATAGTCTTTTGATGCTCTTAAAGGGAAATGATTGCAGTGAATTTGTGTTTGTAGTCATTATTTAGCTGACTGGGGAAGAATCTGATAAAGGGCTTGTGGAGCAAAATTTGTCCTTCGGAAAGTTTTTTATTGGATATTAAAAGAGTTAATCAGTTTGCTCTCACAACTATGTAATGCTTTGAAGAAACTAATAACACTGCCAACCCATGCAAAGTTTGTGTGTACATTTCTAGATATTATCACATTCTGATCAGAAACTTTGACTTTTAGATGAAAATCAGTCCTGTGCTCACTAACAACACTGATGTAAACATATTTTAGCAACATCAGAGATGATGAATCTCTCATATTTAATAATATAATCTGCATTATAGTCGTAATGAAGATCCGTCTTTAAGATGCCTTTGCTTTTTTTTTTTCTTTCTTGACACTGAACCAAACAAAGTCATCATAATCCCGCCCACGTGTGTACGTTTCAGATGTTTAACACAACAGTGTCAGCTTCCTGTCAGCACCCTGTCCTGTCATTCCGGCTGTCCCTTTTACACAGACACTGATCCGGGTCTGTGACTACTTCTGTGGTTGGCTTATTGGCAGAGCGTCTCTGCCCCCCCAAATCTGTATCTGTACCTTTTAGACAGAACAGCGAGGTGGAATGAAGGTAAAAAATGTCAGCTCTCTATATGTTCTGCCTGGTTATCAAAGGCTCTTTTACATGGTGGTTCTGGTTAGCAAGTGAAATATGGAAGGACATTTTATGCCTTATCAGTAGACTGATAAGACAACAGGAGAGTCTGAAACAATAGGTTTGAAAAGGTAAAAGGAAAAACAGCAAAAAATGGGAAAAAATAGTGACAACTTTTAAGGATTGAATAAAATTTTTTTTTTTTTGTGTGAGTCAGGTGAAAAAAAGAACTGCTCGCCTGAACTTGCTTAGCATATCTTTTTCATGTATGTACAGTCCAACATCAGCATCGTATCAGTTTTTTTAACATTACTAAATATTTGCTGCCCCGATGCCTAATGTTCAGTTTTAACCCATAATGTTTTCCTTTGGCAATGCTCCATTTCAAAAAGTTTGGTCAACATGTGGGAGCAGCCTGGTTTTACACACCGTTGACCAATGAACAGCTACTGGGTCGGTTGTTGGTTTAGCACTTTGCTCAAGGGCATAGCAGCTGCTGTTGTCATTGGGGTGACAGTCAGCACATTTACTGTCCCGGTAGCCACCATCTAGTCACAACCTTCCTTGTGTAAGGCTTTTGCCGATCATGTAATTAGCTGCAGGCAGTCGGAGGTGCAGGGAATACCAGGCAGACAGCTTTGATGTGTGAGGTGCCACATTGCTGCAAATAAATGCTTAATGGGCTAAGCTTATGTGATGTCATAGTTCATTGTAATGTCAGTTGCCAGCCTCATAAATAATGCTTAAGATTGTTTCCAAGTACATCTTTTGACTGACACGTCAGTTTGCTTTCAGGCTGTCGCTGGTGACCTCTGGCATGCTGTGAATGTCACACAACAGTTTCCATTGTAATGAACAGACGGAACAGACACACACAACATAAGCAACGACTTTCAGTGCTAAAACGAGCTTTCCAACATTTAACACAAATAGTCTTAATAAATCATAACTGTGGCAGTTTGTCATTGTTAAAACCATTACACTTTTACAGATTTATAGGGGTGCTCAGCTAGATATATGAGAATATCAAATGTTTCCAACACTCAGCACTTAAGCTGATCGTGACAACATCCTACAAACCTACATCTACTCCACTCCAAGTTTTGAAATTGACTATTGCAAACAGGAAGCAACTGTAATTATCCACAAAATAAAATAAAACAGACCAAAATGTCATGTTCAAAAACATGTACTTTATGGCCGATTTAAGGATCTGATTAGAGCTGCAGATGATAATTATTATTTTGTTATTATTATCAATTAATCTGTTGACTATTTCTCATTATTGATTAATCACTTAACATTCATTAAAGTCATTTAAATCTCAGTCACATGTTCCCAAAACGCAAAGTGACATCTTCAAATGACATATTTTGTAACAGCAGTTTAAACCTGACAGATATTCAATTTACAAGGATGTGAAAGAGAGTCGATCCTCACATTAGGGAAGCATGAGCCAGAGTAGGTTTGACTTTTTTGTTGTAAGCAATTTTATAATGATATGACAGAAAAGACAGAAAATGTTTTATTTCTGAGTTTGTCAGTGTGTAAATGTGAATCATAATTACATAGACAGAAAGATAACAATAACTGTTTGGTGTTTGAACTTACTTAATTTAGCACTTGTAGGACTTGAGTGTTGATCGAGCTTGATAGTGTCTTGCTCAAGTGCTCATATACTCGAGGTCAAACTTGTAATCTTTTGGCTACAAGATGGTCTCTATAATTGCAAGTCCACCCTGTCTCTCCCTACTTTGTTGTCACTTTCCATACAACACCCTTTCCGCTTTATATATATCTCCATATGACAAGCCAATAAATCATATGAGCACCAGAAACAAGATGCCTTCATTTCCTTTCATGCCTAATACCTTCTGAATAGCAGCTCCAAAGTAATACACTGCGGAGCAATAACCTCGTCACGATAGGGACATTTCCACCACGGCTGCCTCTACTCGATACAAGTGCTAATGCTGAGTACAAAGTTACATCTGGTTCCCCCTGACTGGGCGGAAAGCTAGCCTGCTGACACTGAGGCTAGGCTAAGCTGCCGCTGGATAGATTGTGATTTCCGTGTCTTTTGGGGGCTGCAGTGCATGCGACGCGTCAGCCAAGGCCACATGAGCCCCGGAGCATTCCCCCCTGTCTCTAATGTTTCAATTAATTGCAGGGCTGTCACGAACGGTGTTCAGCTAACAGGAAACACATTGGCTTTGACGTGAAAGCCCCATTTGTTGATAGATGTAATTAGATGTGTTAAATCTCGTTCCAGATCGTTTGACACAAGCACCCTCTCCCTGTGCCCCCCACCCCATTCTCAAATGTATATCTTACAGGTTTTATATTAAGTACCATACAGAGTTCCAGATATTACTCATTGATATTACAGAATGTGGATTAACCACTATTTTAATGACAGATTTATGCTGGAAAGCAAAACCCCTGCAAATGTGTAATTGTTAATTTATGAATTGTAGATGATGTTTGGAGGTAGCTACAGGTCATAAAGGGTTACAAACTGTCCTGAGCAGCTGCAGCGAAAAGCTCCGTGTGTTGCTCAAGGGCACTTTGATGGAGGTTGTGATGTGCTCATTCAGCTCCCCCACCCACGTTTTCAAAGCAAATCTGGCAGATTCAGACTGTAGTGACCTTCCGGTCACAAGAAAGCTTCTCTAACCTTCAGGCTACTCCAGTGTTGGAATACTTGTGTAATGAAAAAGGGATGAGATAGTTTATTATTTGTAAGAAAAAAAATGTCTGAGGAGTGTGAGAGAAAAGAAAGCATGGGAGTGGAACCAAAGCCTTTATTATATGACTGATAATGCCTGATGTGATGGATCATGCAAACGCTGTGCATCCCTAGTGGTGCACATGACTTCAGTTTGCATGTCTGGTGGGACAGACATTCATTCCAGGCAATTTCAGGGCTCTCTCATTGCTTTCGCTGCATGTTCTCATATGTTGCTGTTAATAAATATGGCACAAGCAAAATGTGATTATCAAAATGAATCGGTGTATTATTGGATCGCATTCCTTTTTTGTGAGATTCAGCTGCAGACAACCCTTTTCACTCTGCTCGTATCTTGACTTGAGAGTTATCTGAAATTCACAGTCAAGAATAAATAAAGCGTGATTATTTAGAGCGGTCGTCTAGCAGATAAATAAGACCTACGAGGTTTCTGTAGAAAATCATTATGTGAAACTTAACGTGCTTAGATTCTACACTGAACAAAAGTGGAAGTTGTTTTTTTATTATCTGTCCTTATCTGAATACCATGGCTCTTCTTGATATTTTCTATTTTTAGGAAAGAGATGAATTAAAAGGACATTCTTTAAACTCTGCTCCAGTTGGCAGACTGAATGGAAATCACCTCAAATTTCTCTACAGTGAAGCAACAAAACCTGTTTTTCTTCTACTTGTCCTGTGGCATAATGTCAACACATAATTCAGAGAGTGTTATCATTTTCATTACACTGACACAAGTGATATTATCAAGGGACAAATTTGAGCAACACTTCAGAATTGTGATAAAGCAGTTGAAAGGTTGGACTTCATCAAACATGTAAATTTAATCTGGGCACATGTTTATAACTAGAGTTTAAAAGTGTCATATTTACTGTATTGCTGTGTCATACTTCATCAGTAACATGTCTTTTCAATCTGGATATTCACTCACTTGTATGATAATCTTTACTTCCCCTCAGTCCCAACATGACTGTCTAAGCAGCAACAGGTTAATCACAAGTTTATCATATACACATCTGTTACGAAGAATATGGCCTTGGACACAATACAGCTGTCAAAACTACACTTTCACCATTCGCACTCTGCACAAAGTCTTCCAAGGCGGACCATTTTTCTTTTTTATCTTCACAGGACAAACGTTGCCAGATTTTAATTCTTGCAACGCTTCTTCAGTTTTTGATGAACTCAGTTTCTGTATTTTATTTTCGAGAGCATTTACAGATTTTTACATTCTTACGTTTACTTTCTTTCAAAATAGAGAAGGTGTTAATTATATTTATAAAAGTATTAGAATTGCATTTGCACCCAAGAACAAAAAGTATTTCCATAGAGACACTTAAGACACCAGTAGCAGTAGTAAGAGTGCAGGCTGTGGAAAAAAAACACTTTTTACTGTCTTCACCAAATTGAATTATTACATTTCTTGGAAATAAAATTTGTAGTGCTCTTTATGAGGAACTTTTGTTGTTAACTACCTTTTAAAAATAACTAATATTTCCTGCAATTTCTAGATTTAAGTGTAAACATGTGTTGGAAAGTGGAGTGTAGAGAATGAGCCACTTTAAAATAAATTATGTATGTGCCCACTTTTATGAAATGGCTGATGGAAAAACAAGAAACAATTCAGCTTTCTTCCCCCCAGGATAGTCCATTTTGCCAGGATGATAAAATGTTTACAGACTGGATTTGCTGCCATTGAATGGTGGGCTTCAGGTAATGATTGATTGATATGTTCCATTGTCCAGTGAGACATGAATTCAACAGAGGTTGACAGGTTGTAGGTTCATGATCCTTGCAAAGAGAACTGCAGATCCTCTAGTATGTTGAAGGCTTGCCCCTTGCAGACCAACTGAGTCTTAACCCCTTCTATGGTGCTCATGGTGATAACACAGAGCATTCTGATCACTGGACCCAAAGGGCAGTTCAAATACCGTCAGGTCATCGGGGGCCCATATTAACAGAACCAAGGCTTTGTCACCAATCCCACTCAACTTCGAGGATCTTTAGGGGAAACAAATCGATCAACTCCTGACTCCATAACTGGTCTATGGCCACAGAGAAGAAAAACACTATAAAGAAGCTTTTGCAGCTGCAGCACTCAACCTTGCCTGTCATCTAAAGAAAAAGAAAATTATACTGAACCAGGGATGAAATAGAGATTTTCAAAAAACAGCTGGCGTTAGATTAGGACAAGGGATGCAATTTTTGGTTGGATGGATAGTTTCTCCCTGTACTTTAAACAAAGAGAAATAACACAAATGATATCAAGAAAAAGTGAAAAAAAGAAAGAATATGTCTCCTTTCCCCCTCTAAACAAATGAAGATTTGTAGCATGACCACCTGCTCCTTTCTCTCCTGACACCTAATTAGCTATCAGTCCAATTACCTCAGCATACAAACCGCAGATCCCTTCAGCTTTTGAACCAGAGCTGCCAAATCAAAGAATGAGTTGGAATCAGATCAGACTCTTCATCTCTAGTTCAATAATGTCTACTTGTGCACTACATGAGAAAAGCAGTAATTTCTCCAGTAAGTCCAATATCAGTGGCTTCAGTAAAAATGTCAGGTTGGGAGACTGACTCTTTGAGCAGCTATCATCGGCATCACTCCAGCCTGTGAAAATGCTTCTATGACATATCTGCTATATTTCATATGTCTTGCACTGACCCTTTGCTCTTTATGTGATGTCCAGTCTTTTAAATCTGTCTATATTGTATCTTTCCAACAGAATCCTGCTAATTTTTGTAACACCAAAATTACAGGCTTCTTTTACCAAGTTACTATATACAGTATATGCTGTAGATTATAAAGCATTATTGAAATACTATGAAACAGAGAGTTTGGAAAGGCAGAAAGAGGAGGATTAGGGTTAGGGTTAGGGTTAGGAAACAATTAAAATGTTGAAATATTTCTGCAGTGAGCTACTTTCATCCTCAGCACTAATGCAATATAGGACCAGTAGCAGTAAAGGGCAGATAACTATTGGTGTCTCAGAAGGTCACGGATAAGACGTGTCCTTGTGTGCTCTGTCGGCATGCTTTGGAGCACCCGGGATCTCCTGATAGGTTGCCTCCCTGCTGGGACACAAAGCAACTCTGCCTGGACTGCAAAGCAGGAACTCCGAAAGCGAAGGCGCCAGCTATGCAGCTCCCAGCGGGAACAGTGGAGCCGTGGAACCGGGGTAGTGGGGTGTAGGAATGAGGGTGCCACCTGTTCGCTTCAGCTTAACATCCGACTCAGAGCACTTGAAAGGAGAGAATGGGTATTTCCGTTTAACGCTGGAAACAATTATGGTTTTTACTGTCCTCAGAACAAAACAGCCACAGTGACAGGAGGGAATTAATAGGGATTTCCATCAATAACAGTAGCTTAAAACTAAAAGTACTCATTTTGTTGAGATTTATGTCTTTTAAAACACATTTTTTCATGCATGAGCCATTAGGAACAATGTCTATAACCTGCACTCTAAAGCAGTACATGTATGGTAGTAAATATGAGCAAATGACAAATATTACAAAAAACAGAATACCTCCAGTAAAATACCATAATAAAGACTTTTACCACAAGTATTACCACATAGTATAGTGTAGGGCTGCATCTAATGATTATTTTCACTATTGATTAATCTGTTGAGTATTTTCTTGATTAAGTGATTCATTGTTTGGTCTATAAATAGTCAGAAAATAGTAGCCCAAGATGCAATAAGATATGTCTACAGATCTACAGATATTCAGTTTACTATCATAGACGACTTGTAAAACAAGAACATATTCATATTTAAGAAGCTGGAGCCAAGAGAATTTTGATTCACTTAATCAATTGTCAAAGTAGTTGTAGAATCACTTTCTGTCGAGTGACTAATCAATTACGAAGTTTTGCAGCTCTAGTGTAGTGACAATTTTTTTTATAAATTCAGTTTTGACACCTGAATGTCTGAGGTTTGTTAGGTGACATTTTGGAAGATGGAGGGTGACATTTTTTGATTCAAAGTTTGACTGTAGAGAATGAAATATAAATTAAATGTGTGTAACCCTGAGTAAGGAATAACTCAGTCTAACAGGTCATGGTTACCTTTGGCTACACAAGGTCAAAAAAATAACAAGAAGATGTAGGTGATATTTATGTCTGCCTAGAGAGGAATGATTAATTGACTTTGTATCATTCAACCCGCTAAATGTTTGAATTATGTTCATTTTAGACAAACAATCAGTGCCAGAAGTATCAGTGTGTAGTTTGGGGTTGTGGATAGGGATGTAACATGTCTGACTCAAGTTTTTGTTTTGTTACAGACCTGCAGTTAATGTTTGCTTCTCTAAAGTCACCACAATCTTTCCTCAACTGGAACCAAGTGTTGTAATTCTCACCATGAGCTTGATCTTTCCTTAATCTCAACCCCACCATAGTTGCCATGTGCAGATATTGTTTTTGAGAATTGTCCAAAGTTCTTCTCTGGTGATGGGTTTGGATTTTAAGACTGTGTTAACTTAACATGTCACTTTTATATCTACCGATAAACTTCCTGCTGTGTGCTTTGACCTTGATGCATGCATTTTTAATTGAATCAAGTTGCAGACTATTGTGCACTTAGCAACTTTGTAAACATGTGTGGGAAAAGGCAAGTTCTTAAAAGCTCTAGCAATGCCTGCTAGATGCCAAAATAAACCTATAAAGGTCAGATTAATTTTAACTTTCTTTAATAGTCATTCAACAAAATATTTTATAGTGTTGTCATAGGAACAATATCAGTTACTGGCGCATGAGAAGCTGATGCATTTATTTTTGACTTAATATTTCAGTGGTAGTTATAAGAAAAAAAAAAGCAGTGTTTTTGAATGTTTGTGTCCTCATTCAAAATATACGTATGTTAAACATCTACTGGCACCGTCTTTGCTCTATAAAAGGCACTTACAGTAAGGAAATGTCTCCTCCGTCTATTCAAGTTCTACCACTCAACCGCATTTGACACTTACAATCCTCTTCTTCCAGCTCTACACCCTCATTCATCCCAAAGCTCCCCTTAAAGCACTTTTACAAGGTGAGAAGTGCCAGATCCAACAACAATTGAAAACAGAGCTGGTGTATCAGCTGTAGCCATCAATCATACTTCGATCAATCACTGTCACCTGGCCCCGCGCCAACCTCACACCCGTCTCTCCGCCGCGCCCTCGGCATGTAGCCCTCAGGAATGCCGGGTAATGAGGGATGGCAAGGGGCATCGAGGCATCCGATTACGAGCCATGTTGGGAAGAAAGGAAAGATGTGTCATGTGAGGGTGTGTGAACCTGTTTACATTTATGTGTAAGGTATTTAGCCTCTGCTTTCATCTAGAAGAACAGTGAGATGAACTTCCTGCACTGAAAACATTACAAGCAACTTAGTAAGTAAGTAGAGGACGGGTCAAAGTCACACCAAAGGAGGTGATGTGTGAAATAAGTTTATGACAGGAAGAAGTCTGGGATAATAGTTGACATGTTCGCTGATAAGCAGTCATAACTGTGGTCTGTCATGTTCTAGTCGCCCATCCATCAAACACTGTGCCAGTCTTTTCTTTTGGTTTCCAGCTCATGAAAACATAATCTTGGGGCTTTTTTTCTTTGTCTAAGTTCTTATTTCAAATGTTCAGTCACTTGCTTGTTAAAATAGTTGAACTCAGGATGGGTATGTTTTAAATGTGTTTATGCAGAGCTGCAGCAATCTATTGAAAATTAATTGGCAGCTATTTTGAAAATCAATGAATAATTTTAGTCATTTATAAGCAAAAATGCCCAGAAATTGCTGATTTCTTTCAAATGTTAAATGATGCCTACACAGAAGCAGCTCCACAAGAGCTATGCCTTAATTGTCTCATGATTGTCTTGTACATCTGGAAAAGTCTGATCAAAGAAAACGTAACCAAGATTCTGAATCTGATCAGACATTTAATGCAGGAGTTTCAGTGCTTTTGCTACAGACACATTTTAGTTGGACTCAAAAACGTGTTGAGGTTTGGCACCCAGCCCTGTGCTCCTGAGGAATTTCCCTAGAAAGATCTACCAACTAAAAGTTGGCAAAAACATGTTGGACCAAACAGAGGTGTAATAGTTTTCTGTCATATAAATCACCACAACAGAAAGTCACTCACACATATAAATATTTCATTTTATTTAAGAAATGGCTTCTTGAACCTACTATCGTAACTCAGTTTACGATAGAAAACAAAAAAGACTCTTTATAGGTCCAGGATGTAAGATTTAGTGGCATCTAGCAGAGGGGTTGCAGATTTGCAGATTGCAATCAACTGAACCTCTCCCCCAACCTCACCCCCCTCAGCATGTTGGAGAACCTGCGGTGGCCGTAAAGCTTGTGAAAAACCGGAAAGGCCCTCTAGAAACAGTGGTTTTACCATTCAGCACTCCTCTAAGAACATGGCAGATACAATTTCTGCCAAGTGTGTCCCACTATTTGCCACTAAATTCTACACATTGCACTTTTAATGTTGTTCCCATAAGAAAACAACATTCCCAATTGAGTTAGCAATAATGTTACAACCAACATTAAATTCCATTTGTACTCTGGTGGTTTTAACATTTGCAAGAAACAATGAAATGTAGCAATAAATGAACATTTTATCTCAAAGCATGACATTTTCATCATTTTTCATGTCATTGATAATAGTGTCATTAATATCAGTTGTTACAATATTATAATAACAATGGTATTAATATGAGCAAAATTAAGTCAACAGCAGATCTTCTGAAGCCAGACACACATGTGTTGAAAATAAGACATTAAGATTTAGATTTGTAAAGATATAATATTAGGGTCTAACATGTTTATTTGCTGTGCATTAAACTTGTGTATTTGATGGTTTACCAATATTTATTCCGGGGATAGCAGCTGTAATTCAGTTTGAACATCAAAGATCTGAGTCCTCAGACTAATAAGTATCTTTTAAATGACAGCAAATATCACATCATGCCATGGAAGAGATGGAGATCTCACCGTTAATCTGTGCTACAAACAGCAACTGTTGGAGGGGGCACCGTGAGGTATTAAGTGTAAATCCTCTTTCCTGAAAATTGTTCACAGCACAAATGGAAATTCCATCAGAAAATTCAAACTCATTTATTATTCATCGTCACCCCCTCACCAAGGCCTCGCTAGAGGTGATGAAAAACGACGGCAGATACGCAAGTATATCATGTGGGACCCGAATATTTCGCTATCAAAAGCAGTGAACTGGAAAAGACAGGATTTAATGTGGTATCTGGTCCTAAGTCCCTACTAATTCAATAACATTATGCCAAAGATTTATTAGGCATCCCATTTCCCATAAACACATCTGCTTGCTGAGTTTGAAGCAGGTCGAGCTGCAATTGTAAAGTATTTTGGAGATGTTTGTTTGCAGACAAAGTGAAACCAGTTTTGCTGACTACACCTTTAAAGTGGAAAAGCTGGGGATTTAGTTTTCTATTTTTCCATCTCTTTGACCATTTGTGACATGTTTTCATTGGATAAAATGATTGCAGGTTGCAGAAAACGAGGATCTCATAGTTGTTTTCTAACTTTTAAACCAACCCTCATGGTTGAGTTTGTGTTAACTGTTTATAACAGATGTTTGGGTATATTCGAGTGAAGCATAGCTCTTACAAAGTGATCACTAAGGTTTTTAGTCTCTTGATCCATTCTGATTTATAGATAGTAAATGATTTTTCCACCCTGACACATTATTTTAAAGACGAGTGCAGCTGTCAAGTGATCTGTCAAATCTTAACTGGAGACCTTCCAACAAAGGACAGATGTTACCTTCTTTCCTTTTAAAATGATTTTTTCCCCCATAAATTGTTATGTAAGGACATAATTTACTTTGTTAAATGTTTACAAATGTTTTGGCTCCTTTTTAAAAGTCATCTTGGAGCTGATGGTGCTGTTACCAGATTCCCGCAGAGTCAGTCATATCATCCTCATTCACCTATCAGACCAGAACTAACCTCATTACCAAGGAATGTGTCTTATACACACTGCAGCCTCCTGCTCTCTACAATATATCTATTTGGCAGGATGGGCTACCTTTTTGGACCCAGATTGTGGAGAATTTATGAAACCAAACTGGAATAGAAATAGATTCCTCTTATCTTTTTTAAAAGTCTTGTATTTGCCCTCTCCTTACGTAAGGCTGTAAAGTTTTAAAGGCGACATGGGAGTTTGAGACACACATGTGATAGCTGAGAGCCATCCCCTCCTCTGGAATTCATTAAGAAATATATAAAATGCCTTCCTACCAGTTTGATTTGTAGTTAGAGGGTTAACCCCTCAAATGTCTGTCTGTGGTTCTTGAGAATTTGAAACCCCAGTAGTGAGTGATTGTTTCAATGTAAATGGGGCATGAAAGCCCCTCTATAACTTTTCTTTTGGGTCTTGTCATGCTCGATTATAAATCCCACAAGTGACTCCTAGTTTTCAAGTGGCCCTTTTACAGTTAGCAGAAAATAAATGCAGCAGCTCTTATTCATTTAAACATGTTTTACTAAAGAGGTAAAATAACAGTTTAAACCAATGATTCAGGAATACTGAACAAATAGTCAAAAGATGAGGGAGACCCTATGTCAATATAATATCTGCTTGTTGTGACAGTGAGGCTGCTGCGTGCACAAACACATGGCTGAGTTTTGTGGGGAAGTATAACTGAGGCCGGCGCAGTGTTGACACCTCCAGCTGTCTCCAGGGTTGGAATAAAGATCTGACACCCGCAGCGGTCCAGAGTAGACACCAGCTGGGCCTGGAGCCAGAGAAAATGTCTTTCACCTCCTCTGCCGCCGTTCTCTCTGCTTCATAACCACAAGTCTGTATCTTTCACCTTCTTCCACAAAAACACTCTGCTTAGCTTTTCTCTAATTCTATTCCTCAAACATTTTTTTCCCTCACCCTCCTAGCATCCCTCTTCCGCTACAGCCCCGAGTTCCTCTCTCAATCCCTCCCTCCCTACTTCCCCTCGTTCTCCCTCCTCCCACTTGCAAATCCTTTCCAGTGACACAACACTGATTTTCTGCCAACTTTTCTTCCCTCCTTGAACATCAGTCTCTGTGGCACAGTAGCTCTTGACTTTTCTGATGACTTCATACCGCCTCTCTTGGCTTGGGTGGCGGTCAACTCAAGCAGAGAATAAGGACTCTTGAGAGTCACAAGTGCTGTCTGCTACAAGTAATGTAGAAAATGCAATAGTATAATATTATCAGACACTTCTAGCACATGTAAATGTCACTGTGTTTTATTTTACTCTCCACTACAATACATGACTGTGCATTAACATGTGGGGGTCCAGACTGTAGAAGTGGTGAGTTATATTTTTGTAATTGTGGAATCGTGGGGGAAAAGAAAAAGAAAAAACTGCTGTGATCACAAGAAAGTCATTTGTATTATTGGAATTAAAGCATTTTTCATTATAATATACAGTAAATATAACATCAAAATGTTCCAGATCATGTGATCTCTGATACGCCTGTCATGTAACAATCATTTTCTGATTAGCAGAAATCAAAACATGACAAATTATTACATACATATCCCCTAAAAGCTTCCACAGTATTCCCAAGTTACCGTTTTAAAAGACCAACTGGCAGTTGTGTTGTTACGGTTATTTTCTCTGAAGGACAAAGGAAATCTGTCTTTCCTTTTTTTCTAACTTTGGTGAACTCATTGTCCTCTTGCCCTTTTTCACAGCAGCGATGAGTGGTCATAGCAGGAAGTGCACTGGTGCAACTAATAACAATAATAAAGGTATTTCATTTGTTAACCATACTGATAATATGTACTTTTTCTTCTATGAAATGTCAAAATATCTGCTGTGTAAAAGGTCTTTTAGCCACCAGTTAGCTAGCTCACAGAACCATTGTCACTTACTAGCGTTAGTAGTTAACTTTGAAGTGGTCCTGCAAGCATTTCCAATGTCACCACACCTCAATCTCAATCAATTAATCAATCTTTATTTGTATAGTGCCAAATCACAACCGAGTTATCTCAAGGCACTTTACACATAGAGCAGGTTCTAAACTGAACTCTTCAGGTTTTAACTTTAAAGAGACCCAACATTCCCACATGAGCAACAGTGGCAAGAAAAAACTCCCTTTTAACGGGAAGAAACCTCAGGCGGAACCAGACTCAGAGTGGGCGGCCATCTGCCTCGACCTCTAGCATCATCTATTTTGGGTGGACGCACAAATGGACTTTCACATTTTCTAGTATGAGAAAGGGTTTAAGACTCTTCATACCTATGTTACATACCTCTGACTCATCTGTTAGCATTGTTGCACCTGTGTGAGTGGGACAAAGTATACTTATATCATTTGAATTAGTTCAAGGTGGTGACCTCATATACATCCCGGCCTAGTTTGGCCTTTATTCTACCTGAGCAGAGGTCTAAACAGACAAAATAACCGAAAACCTGGGGTGGTCAGATCCCAAACAGTTTGTGCTTTAGCTTGCTTTGATTGGAAACATTTGAATTGGCAAACATTGCTTTGACACTCAACAATAGACTATTTTTTGCCTGAATTTATGTCTCCAAGAGAAAGCGAAATGTATGCTGTATAGGAGAACTTGTACAGAGGTTCGGACTTTAAAAATGGTAATGGTATACATTCTCAAACTGTCCTGCAACATCCAGCACTTAAAGGATGGCATCCTGCCCCAGCATACAGAAAAGGCTGAGAGTTTAATACTTCTGAACATTGCAGAAATTGCACGGGTTGCACTTTGAAGACAGCATGAGATGGCTACACCATTATTTAAACTTAATATGTCAATCATTTCAGCCATGAGTAGTTCTGCGGGATAAGCTCTGTAACCACAAGGTATCAGCCTTTGCCAGTGCATATTTATGTTCCAGCTTAGAAATTGCCTCACTGTGTTCAGCACATCTGACACATCCAAGAGCATTACTGTAGGCATTGTACACATACTTAAAGTGACATAAGTCTGAGATAAATTATATGTTCATGTAGCAAAGAACAATAAACCAGTAGATCATTTAATTTTGAAAGTACCAATCATCTATTCTAGACAAATTAATCACCCAAAAAAATGATACTAGTGAAAATCATAGGTGAAGACGCATATTCTCAGTGGTTTTAACCAAGTTATACTGAATCATTGTGGCTGAAGGCTATCACTAAAATAAACTGACTCATTTAATTGTTTAAATTAAGATGAATTAACAGAGTCAGATTTATATTTAATGGTACAGAAGGCCTTACTCATTTTGATTGATCCAACTGGCCAGTAAAAGGCACAAATTAGATTAATATTACTTTTTTTTTCGTGGTAGTAAACCATGCACACACAGATCTAGATGCTAAGAAATTTGGTCAGATAAGTCACAAGGTAAATTAATTAGTCAGTCTTTGTTGTGGTGTAAGAAATGATGTATCCAGTTTTGGGTAAAAAGCTCTCAGTGCTACCAATTTGTCAGTCAGCTTTATTTCTGTCTATTTAAATTCTCAATCACTCAATCTTGGGGACATTTAATTGAATTGAACGCTAAGTGCAAAGATACAACATCAGCTGCTGAGCTACATGTCTTGTAGCGAGAAGGAAAGCCATATTCGGTTTGACGAGGGCTCTGAAAGGGGTGCGGAAAGGCAAAGGAATGCCTTCAGATTTCATTTGGAGGAAAAATGCTGATGTGGTGGTAAACGAATGCAGACGAAAAGCTGGAGAAAAGAGTGAAATAATGATCACAGTCTTGACGTGGTTCACAGACAGATTTTTGTGGTCACCCAGCAGCGTTACAGAAGCAATTCCCAGGTTCGGCTCCTTTCCCCAAATGTTTTCCTATCGCCAGCCTTACACTTGCATTTTATGGGGCTCGTATTCTGTGGCTCATAGAGCGGGTAGTCTGTGTTTAATACCTTAAATTGGGCTGATGTAGAAAAAAATACAGAAATGAACTGGATCCAGTCTAATCAGGGCCCAGAGTGCTGCATGTTCGTTTTTTCAAGGTGTTGACTGTAGTAAATCCTTAGACACGCGCTTTAGTACTATTAGCAATGTAGGAATTTAAGGTTATTTGGCTGCTGGATTGGAAAAAGGTGTCAGCTAAGGAAATTAGCCCTCTGACAATATTACAACTCAGTCCAAATAGTGGACTATAGTCATAAAGTCAGTACCTCATTGGCTATGCAAATCATTTTAGAACCTTTTGACCTGCATGGCTTTTATACGAATGAGGGGGAAGATTCTTTGGTTTAAGCCTCTTAGTGACAGGAACTCTGGGCCTCGGGCCAGCAGTTATGACTGATGGAGAGGGTTGTCTCCTCAGCTGCCCCTGTACCCACTGAGAGAACAAGCTAAAGATGTAGAGGCCAAATATAGAAGGCTATTTCTCACCCTGGGTTGATGGATTATCCTAAAGCCAAACTATGTACAGTGTCCAAAGAGGTAACAATGTACCATATTCATAGGAGGGGTATCTGTTATCATACACAGAAACTGCACCTTTTTTCACCTTTTCTTTTTGTCTTTGCCCGCCACATTTTAATAAAGTTGAGTTTCTTCTGCACATGGAGATCATTGTAAGTCTCCCGTCTCCGAACTGAATAAGACCTCGAGCAAATTGTGTCAGAAGCCAACAAAGCTGGTGGCGTTTGTTTTGAAGGCTGACTGCTCCCAACTTATGCAGCCTTCTTAGCTGGGTTTGTGTTCTTTGGAGCAGAGTCCAACCAGATGTTTCTCTTTGAGCCACTGAAACTGATAGCTCGTGACGCAGTGTCGTTTTTCACCGCCGTATCTCCCCGCTCCACTCAACACCCACATAATGCTTCATTTCTGCGAGCGGAATCAATACGTATTTTAAAGTAATATTCTCAGAGAATAAATTTTCAGTGTGAGGCTGGCATCTTTACACTGTCTGAAAATGATCTTTCGAAAGGCAAAGCCTGTGTGGGAGGATTTGGCTGTGAGTGCGGAAAATGCCAATCAAAAGAGGTAGAGATCAATACGATTTTGAATCAAACAACATAACGGTAATTCCTGCTGTCTGTTTGCTGCAAACTCTGAACTGGATGACTATTGTGGGGGAGGTCTTTTTTTCTCTATTTTCTCATATTTCTTCAGTCTTTAATATCAGCTCTACAACAGACAATGAGAAATTAACAAAGGTGCAACACTAGGTTTCACTCTGTTCAGGGTAACGATTGACCTTGTTAATTAAATGAGCATGGCTACTATTGCATGGCATTGAACTGTTAAAGATTGCATACAAGTTGCACAGTTAACCACAAAAATCAATACTCAGCCCGAGACGAAGAGCAGAAATTGCTTGATGAAATGGTTTTGTTTGGTTTTCTATCCACAACTTCCCACTCCCACTGTTCAGTGGCCCCTGTGGTATGTTTGTATCTTTTCAACACTATGGATTTATAGATGCCTCAACGTTATAAATCATCTTGAAATCAAGCATCCACATGCCCTGTATCTATGGCTATGGCCAAAAATACCACAACTTTTTCCAGGAAACTCTGTACTCTTGTTTAAATCAAGAAGCTTGTCTGATCAGAATAAAGTTCAAAGCTGTGTTCGCCACAACAATACAGAGAGTTAAAAGTCCCAACAGATGCTGCTTCTCTTCTGAGCAATGAGGCAAAAAAATGACAGCGGTGACCTGTGTATCTACGTTATGGGGACCTGTTTAAATAGCTGGTATAGCTTTCTAAAAATAAATGACATGGATATCCTTTAAACAATGTTGCACAAGTGGCTCCTATTTACGTGTTGATCAGAGGAGGTTTCATTCTCCCATCAATACTTGTCAAGTCCAGTTTCTTTTATCGGCACACAACAATGGGATCAGCTTTCACTACGAAACAGAAAAACTAAATAAAATAGAATACAATGGAAATATAACGAGGACATACGCAATCAAAACCAGACAAATAAAACAAATATCTAAATTACTTGATCTTCAATGCATTGAGCAAAATGGAGAGTGCTCCTGGTCCCACTTTCAGCCTTTAAGAATTTCTCACTAAATGTCAAAATGTTTTTTACAAAAAGGTAACTTTGTTGTTGTGACACTGTGAACCGTTCATAGTTACCTCTGCCCTTCTCTTTCACAGTGGGTCAAGTTCATGCCCCAGCACTTGTCGCTCATCTTGATGGCTGTCTGTGTTGGAGTGTCAAGGTCAAGTTTGTGTCTGAGCCACACCAAGAGTTTAACAAGAAGACAGTACTTTGCAGGGAACTGGGACAACTGGTCAGGCCAAAAGTGATATGAGCATATTTAAAGCCATTTCAAACAGACACAGCCCTGATATGTAACACGTAATACATAAAAAAAGTTTGAAGATAGTTATGTCAACTTAGTATTCCAGACCACAACTTCAGGCACTTGTCTTAACTTTATGGTGATGGAATAATGAACTTTAATTATTTTGTCTACACAAAGCCTTTGTAAGTTACACCTCTATCAACAGGACAACATGGTTTGTCAGTTCCTTTCCAAACTCCTTAGCAATCACTCTTGTGTTTTTGGATGTTACATACAATGGTTTGGTTACATTCAGGCACAATAAATCTGGCAGACTAGGGTCAGGGAGAGATCATGGTTTTGGTTCAAATAGCTGCTTTGTTAAAGTAGGAGAACTGGTGCAACCTTTTGAGTATGATTTAAAGCAATGGTTGTAAGAAACCACCGTTAAACAATGATCGGAAAAGGGAGGTGAAAAGTGCTCTCCAATGGCAAAATCTGACGTTTTGTTGACCTTAAGCTGCTTTCATTAACTGTGTGGCTCTAAAACAATGTTAACACTATTTCCTCCTTTGCCTCAGACGGACAAGAGCCGTAATTTCTTTGGCCACTGGAGATCTTTGCCACTTGAACGTAAACACATGTCGTAAACAGCTGATGCTGGTGTTTTTCTTGGGTGGATGGTCTCAACTTTTGTGCTTACTTTACAAAAGTTTGTGGGCTGTGTTTTCACAAACAAGCTCTGGAGCTCTCATATAAATTATGTTTTATTGATGAAATTGAAATAAAACTTTAAAACATCACATTAGGGTTTTAGTTGAAAGCAGTTGTCATAAATTTTGTCCCGATGTAACCCCACCCCACTGTAGCTGAAAGACATACACAAAGTCTCAGAGTCTCTTTTAACTGTCTCTGCATTTTGGAACATTTAATTTCAGGGAAAAGACAATAAAAGAATAACCATCCTTGCTCAGATTGGTCCTTGTGTTTTTGCATGCATTCTTTTGCGACTTTAAATTTAGCCTAGCATCCTAATCCCCGGCATTGTTCTGTTAGTTGGGAGCAATGCTAGACATGTTTTTGGACGCATAGCGGTCGAAGCTTCAATGTGGACGGAGTCGGGTCCAGTTTAAGTTGGCCTCTCGCCACTGTGTCATCTGCCAGACACAGAGATGACTCACTGCACAACTGGAATCAAGGGGGCCGCGGTGTCGGGTGTCCCATGTGCTGAAGAATAACCAATCAATGTCAAGAAAACAAAGTAAAGAACAAATTAGCCCCATGCAACTAGACATTGGAGATGTATGTGTGTAGAGTTGTTTTTCTTGGCTTAGGAGATCAAGAAAGAAATTTGTGTCGGCATTTGAGACCTATTAACACATTTGTAAAAAAGAAGATGATTCTTTTGTGTATATCCTCCATACCTTCCTTTAATGTCATCATATTAACATCATATTTGCTATAATTTGAATTAATGTTTGTGACTGGATTTTTTCCAACTGAGACAAAAAAGTGTTGTGAAGTCATCGGGGGTAGCATACAGAAAGCTCTTTTAACACTGGGCATGTCCACTCCAACCTCCTAAAACAATAAAGGGTTGAATTACATTTGTTTTCACACATGTTAATCTCTGCTTGTAAAACTTACACAAGCCCGAGGAGGTGTGCTCATACAAAAATTCCTCAGCGAGTTTGTCAGACGACGAGTGCGTGGCTGGAGTGAGTGAAATTAATGAAGTCTGTAATGGGTTATCAAAGAGGGGAACCTGATATCTGTGGCGGGGAACCCCACCTGTTTATGGGGAGACACACTCAGTCCACACACACTCTCTCACACACACACACACACACACAACCACACAACCACACACACACGCATACATGCACATTACATATCACAGTCTGCCAGACCAAAGAATTGCAGGTGGAGTTCAAATGCTCCCCCAATGCCAAAACGACAGGTGGATAGGCATTTTTTTTATGATGTCTGCTCTCCCCATGTGTACTTTTTAAGGCGAGCAACATGAGATGTTAGAATTGACTGCTGGAAGGAAAAACAGACAAGGAATTGTATACCTGTTGTTGGGTGAAATGTTCATGTTTTTAATGGACTTTAGATATTCTGTAAGTTTCAGTTATTATCAACAACATTTTAATGTAAACAAATGTCACTTTTTCTAATCTCTTTTGGTTCTGGGTGTAACAATTCTGTGCGATTTTGTGAGCATTTTTACAACACCTGGTCCTCTAAATTGCCATTGTTATATATCAATGTCTTTAATCAGCAGTAATGTGGATACTATATGTAAAGGCAAATAACATAACAGCTACAACACTCTGGTAAGTTCAGAAAATGACATCACTTTACTGTAATGCAGACTTTAAAACCAGAAAAAGACAAAACACGTATGCCATATCATGATATTACGATATTCAAAATCTAAAATGATATGTAGTCTCATATCACAATATCAATATGATATTGATATATTGTCCAGCCCTACATTGAAGTAAAAGTGATGTGATTTTCAATGCACCAGCAACAGAAATGTACTGGAAATAAACAGGAGATTTGAGTGCCAACGGCCACAATTGCTGACAAGATAACACTAAGAGGAGAAACTGAAGCTTAACCAAGAGAAAATGTGAAGATGACAGACCATATTACACTGCAGGTTTCCCCACATTAAATCAAGCAAAATACAATAAAAATGAATGTTCTTCCAAAGCAACACTTAGAGCAAGAACAAGATAGGGTTGTGATTTGGTGTGTTTCTTGAATTAAAAAAATAGCAAAATTGTGAAAGAATGATTGATATACAGTATAGTATAGTGTTGTTGTACTTACTAAAGATACCCCATAGTATAATTCTGAGTTAAATCAGTTCCTTAACATTTTCTACCACTTTATACTTATACCCTTCCACATTTACAGTAAAAGTGAAATATTATGGGGGGTAGAGAGCATTGATTCAGAGTCTGTGTTTCTTAACTTTTGTATGTTTGTGAAATCTGATCATATTGAGTCTCCAGCATGTTCAGATCACGATAGAATGATATACCACACGCAGAATCGATTATTCACTGTGGTGTCTTGCATCTTTATTTCTTTCCCTCTCTTCACCAACCTTTGGTGCCACAGTGGATGAGGAGGGGGTTGTTTACTGATGGATTAGTGAAATATGTCTGCTGCGTGCAAGCGATGTGACTAGGTGCTGTAAGGTAGTGCTAAAACCAAGTGTGCAGGAGAAAGGACAGTGTGAGTGTGTTTGAATCCTACACCTTCTCAGTGGTCACTGCTTAATGTTTTGTTGTCGGTTTGCTAAATGTTTGGTTTTCCTGTTTTTTTTTCTAATGCAGTAGAAAAAGAAAGGTTGGTGCTCATAATTAGGTTGCTTACAAAAGTCCCATTTAGGCTACGAGTTACACTTAGGATCAGAATCATGTAAAATATATTTTATATATTTTATGAACTGACAATTTATAGATTTAATGAACTGACAATTTCCATTAAATAGTTAATTTCCCCTGTGCCTCTTTCTACCATTACCTTACCCAAAAAGTCAACCACCCTTGTTATTTGCTGTGGGCACAAGCCAGTCATAGTCAGCCAAATGGCAAAAGATGTGGAACGCTTCACTGAGGAGCCAAAGTGCAGGTAACACTGCTCCAAAACACTTGGAAAAAACCCTAAATTTCCACTCCACTCTCATTGGGAATATGCACGTCTGGCTACGTATGCACAGTTTCTCGGCTAATAAGTCTAAAGTGACTGTTAATCTGCAGGATATCAAAGAGTTATTTGCACTCGTTGTAATGTCAACCCTTCATCTACTGTGACACTTTTTAGTCTCAGGAAGCACATCCATGATACTTAATGCTTGGAGCTTATATGGTGAATTTGCTCCTTCTTCAGTGTCATCAAAACGACACCGTGTCTCTCATCATACATGATATCAGCTCAAAAATGCTGATTATGCAAGATGGATATGAAGTACTCTGGCAAATGCTCAAATTGGATGTTTGTCAGGTGAAATCATGATTTTTTTTTTTCTCTATTCAAGCAGTAGAAAGTCACATTCATTCCGCCTATGCCATTTATATCGACATGGAAGTTGTAATAGCAGCTGATAGGAGCATTTTTTTTTGCTTCTGGAGCTGGGATATGTTGTCCCCATTCTTAATCCCACCTAAAAAAAGCTCCAATTGGTTTGACCTATTTGAGTGGCTGAAAAAGTGAGATGTGGTCAGTGAACCGGGCAAAGATGTTATAGGAAAAAAAGAGGGAAAAAAACAAACTTTGAGCATCCTGATACAGAATGTACTCAGGCGCCAGAAAATTTCCCCCCAAAAGAAAACTGCTCATGCACAATAGTCAGAATGAAGGTAAATCGTGTGAGATATGGTTGCAGCTGCAGGGAGTGCTGCTCTCCATAACACAAAAGCGGGGCCAACGCAAACTCCAAAAGGACCATAAAACGTACCTCTCAATGCAGTAACACTCACACTGCAGTTACATGTCATTAAAAAGTTGAATAATTATGGAAACCATATTTCAGCTGTAATGGACTGTTTGATATAAGTAGAAATGCACACTAATATTTCATCGCTACAGACTTCAAGTATCCTTGTCATTCCCTCACTGGAATGCAAACATCCATTTGTATTTTTGTTTTTCCTCTTTTAAATCAGGCCAAAGAAGAGGTTTTTGTCTCAGTGATCATATTAATGCATTATGTCTGACAATGTTTTTGTTCAGCTCTGTACTTTACAAGCCCATATTTGGTTTATTCTTACCATGCATGAATCACAAATAAAATTACAACTATTTCCTTAAGTAAATACACAGGGAACAAACTTTGGTCTTTTTACAACTTTTACAGACAATACGTATGAGTTTGTATATAAACTCAAACACCTCAGTAAAACAGGATCATCACCAAGGTCATCATTCAGTTGTGTCTGTTGTAACTATGTTTTCCAACTAAGCTTTCCATAACTTTTCCAAACCACACCCCCTCCCTTGAAATTTTCCATCCCACTGAACTGTAGAGCATGCACTAATACTCCAAGCTCATCATATTATGTCCTTTAACTTCCATCTATATACAGTGTGTCCTAAATCACTGTACAGAAGTACTAATCATTTTCAGTGCACAAGGACCAGCGTATAGTAAGATCAAAGTTAAGCTCAATCGTAGCTGGAATGTGTTACCCTCTGGGCTATTTTTAGGTTCTCCTTGCTAACTATCTGCCTTTTGGACTTGATTGGAGATTAGCGCTGTTTTCATTCTGGCGATGAGTAAACATCCTTCCATTTATTTAGAAGCTATGAATCCTCCCACACTGCGGCTAAGTGGATGGGCACCTGCTATTTTTGGGAGAATATGGTGTCGGGGGTATCTAAAGAGAGAAGGGCTTGTTTTACACCCTGATCAGAACCTATAAATAAAATCTGCATGTGTGCGTGTTGGGGCGAGCGAAGGGGGGGGAGGCCATGGTCTGTGTTCAGGATGTGGGTGATGATGTGTGTGTATTTGGTGCGTGTATCTGCATGCTGTGTGTATGTGTGTAATTGTATATCAGTGTAAGACAGAGAAACTGAGACAGACACACAAGTGAGTGTTGAAATATGACAACATATATACAGTTTCCTCGCGTGCAGTGTCACTTTAGAGGTGTGAAGAGTAGTTGATGATTAATTTTCCAGGTCATTAACTACTTTACTTTAACTAACTATCATATACAAAAATCACTTTTATTTTAGTTCATATGAAACACATTAATATTAGCAAGTTCAAAAATATGAATTTTACTGAAAAATATGTTGTTGATTTATTGTTTAGATATTCAATAAATTATTACTCTATTTATACAAGGTTTATTTTGTAATCCTTTTTTCTGGATCAACAGTATGAAGTCTGCAAGAAATGTTTTCACTGTTTAAAGGGTAAATCCACAGTGAATAAAAGTAGTGATTGAACGCTGCTGTACTACGCTCTGTGAAGTAATGGTCCCACCCACTCTCACATAAAAATATGTGATTGCTACATTGGTCCACAGCATTAAGAATTATTAGGTGAACAACAATATCTCTAAAATCGTGAGATGCCTTTTTTTAACCTATTCTTTTCATCCTTGTTGCATGACTGTCAAGTTTCTGATTGTGAAAACAAAACAAAAAGCCTTACACTCCTTTTATTCTCAGAGGAAAAATGCAATATTTTAAGAGAGGGTTTTGGCACTTCCATGTTTTTGTGTATAAAGAATCTTTAAAAGTAAACATTAACTAGATGACGGTGAAGAAAATGCTTCCAGGTGGCAGGTTCTCTTGTTAACCAACCAAAAAGCTTCAAATTCTGTTTTTTAAATTCAGTTCATTTCATATTCAGTTCAGTATTTTCTATTGAAAATAAATAAAAGTCAGCCATTCTTTGGACGGTCACGTGCCATGGATGTAGACAACTCACAATTTTAGATTCGTTATTGTGAAACTAATGTGTTTTGTGCTGTGGACCAATGTTTTATTGTGAGACTGGGTTCTCTGGCGTTAGCGACGTCACAGCAGGTGTTTTCCAACATCTGTCATAGATGTAAGACTTGCTGTGACATCAGTAGTTTTGGCATGGCCGGACGTTGAACATGGTTTAAGTGTTGAAGGAGCTGCACAGGTTGATCAGCCTGAACAGCCTGAAAATGTTTGTCATGTCAGGAAGAAACACAGTATTACCTCTGTCTAAAAACCGCTCCCTATTTACAGTACAGTGGACTATATTTATTCAAGTGTCTGCACCCTGAGTGTAAAAACTATGCACAACAGTGTCCTCCAAAATTACCTGAAGCTACTAATAAAGACACACGCCACTTAACTCCAACATCTACTGACTCCAGCTGTGGGCCTTTGTTTCATGTCACACCTGTCCTGTCTCTCTGCAGTCCTGTCTGGCAATAAAGGCAAAAAGGGGGGTAAATAATGTTATGAAAAATACCTGCAGTGCTCAGCTAGCAGAAGTTAGCATGCTCCATGGGTGCATATGAGCCCATAGAGTGTGTACAGTATGTTTTCATCAGTGCAATTACTTCACAGCAGGAAGCGGCTTTTTGGCTTCATGAGCCACTGAGCAAGCTTTTTATAGGAATGAATCCATTGCTGCATTCAGTTCTCTTTATACATACATGCTGCTTATAATGGTTAGCTTAGCAGTAAACTGATCCCATTAAATACAATTCTCTAAATCTCAAATAAATTATTCCAAAACAGCTATGCTAAAAAGTGGTCCTATACATAATGCTACAACAAGAGCATTTAGGGATTAGATAAAATATATCAGTCAATAACTGCTTTGTAACAGATCTGAATGAATGATGTCATCTGCTATCTAACTGTGCAGTACGGGTTTCTATAAGCAACATAATGTAATAGAAATTGAAAATGCATTGTTTTATTAATCAACTTAAACTATTTTATGATACAATCTAATTAAATAATATTTTAATATAACATCAAATGTTCAATGTTTACACAATGTATCAAAAAGAATGAATGAGAGCACTCTAACATTGCACACAGTGCTATATGAGTAAAGGCGAAACCAGGCCTGACAGCTGGTCAGGTTCAGGACGGTGAAGGTTATGATCACAGTGAGTGATTTCCATCTCACCATCCGCCCACTCACCACAACCCCGAGACCCCTGCTCAGACACTCAGACAGCTGGACCCTGGTTCTGGTTTCACCACTAGTTTGGTCAGTATAACTACAAACTATGTCTGTTGTCACGTATCTGGTGCTTGTCTGTTGTCCATGCGCTGTTAACTTAATATGTCTGTACCTAAATGTAGACAGAGATACATTTCTTTTCATTTATATCATACTTTGAAAACAAATCTGACTCTTTTTGCACAACAGTATGCATAGTTTTTAGTCCAGTATAAAGAATAGAGAGACCAAGAGCAAAGCCTTCTCCCTCTGTCTTCTTCTCTTTATGAGTAATGTCGATTTTTTTTCAAAGTGCCCTTCCCCCTCCTCTTTCCTCCCTCCTTCCTTCTCTTTTCTCCACTGCTTTCCCTTGCCCCTTCACGCCAGCTGTGGTCTGCACAAAAACTGATTTTCAGAGTGTTAACCACCATGTTCTTCCTGCCGACGGCAGGATTTCATTTGCAGAGCACAGGGGGCCAATATCTAGGGTAATTCCCAGGGTTTAGTGCCACTGATCTCTTCCCAGCTCACCTTGGGGAGAAAAATTAAAGCGGCGATAAGGCCTTACCCTGCCCAGCACCATGTTCACCCTGTGCTGCCCGCTGCCTCAGTGCTGTCGGCTACTGGGGGCGCACACAGATAACACCTGGTCAGTCTCGTATTCACTGTCTGTCGGCATTTGTACACAAACTAAAGATAATAATAGTAGAGACAACACGGTAAATGTGTATATGGAAGGCTTTTTGAGAACTAATAGACAAATCATGCTTAGGTTCTTGTTTTATGTCTATCATTCATATCATATATCAACAGGCAAACCTTAGAAGTACTGCATTACTATCAGAGAGCACATTTTGAATTACTGTGTGAATTCAATGGTTTCTCAACAACATGTCACCCTAAGTATGTTTGGGGTGTTCAGATTGAATTGTAGTTATTATATATATTAAATGCAAGGCTTGTATCAAAAGCAGAATAGATTTATGTGTAAATTCTCAGCTATGTTTTACTTCTTTTACAAGTCAGTATCTGAATAAAACAGACATATCACTGTTATGTATGTCACATATGCAGTAACTACACAAGTATTATATATATATTAGATACCAAAGGTTACATCTTCTAAATCACATCACAATTGTGCTTTCCCATGACCGGGATGTCTGCAAACACAAAGTATTTGCAATTTCTTAGTTCCCACTCTACAATTAAAATAACCCTAATATGGTGAACCATTCCTGATGGCTGTCTTCCCAGCAGCAAATGACTTTCCAGCTGTTTAATAAAAACCATGTCTAAAATCATTTTTAGGACTTCCATGTGAATGTGACATCTGCAAAAATCCTAATTTAATATAACGTGTTAAACCTGATATAATTTAATTTAGAGGAAGGAAAGACACACTGACAAAATGAAATGTCATTTAAAAAAGAAAATTCTATCAAAATAGTAAAATATGAGATTTTCATATATGTTAAATGACATGTAAAATTACTTGTGGCTGAGGATATTAAAAAGAAAATAAAGAGTTTTATTCTGGCTTTAAGGTTGGTGGTCCATCCAAGGACATTGCTCGTCATCACTCTGGTAGTTCGCCTGAACTGTGTGATGGCAGCAATTAAAAGGCAAAGGCTTGTTAACCATGTGCTCAGGCTTAGCACAGTGGAAGTGGAAAATAAAGAGGTGTCGGAAACACACATACTTAATGGCCTCCTTCATTAATCCTGTGATGTGTCATTTTATTCCAGTTTTCTCTGCCTGTATCTAAAGAGAGTGAAATTCTTTTAAAACTACTTTTGAATGCACACAAATACATGGATGCACAGCTGTTTATTCCTTCAGTGGGAGTGGGGGGTCCCAGAAAACCATTTATTTCTGCACATCGGGGGGGACTTGTGGATTTAAGTGAAACCAAATGAGCTGATGTCTCCCTGATTGAATGCGCAAGTTATTGTTTCTCTAAAGTGCATCGCATAATGTTCCCCTCGATCTCTTTCATACATGACATGAGCGACGGTTCAACATTATTCTGCTGAAATGTGTTTCCAATCGGCGGGAGATGTGAAGCCCGTGGTGGGACATGCATGCTGCCCTTTGAAATGATGCACCAGGAGGAAAACATAAACAAATGTTTGCCACCAAGCACGTTCAAACCCCCCCTCCCCTCCCCCCTTTTCACCGCCTGCCCACCCCTGCTCTCCAGAAAGCCACAGACTCACATGAGACACATTACCAGGAAGGCAGAAAACATGTTTTTGGAATTAAACTATTACGAGCTCTCCAAACTAGATAAATTTCCTAATTGGGTCCTTTCACAACATTTACATATTGCCTTTTTTTCCTTTTTTTTCACTGGGAGGTAGGTGTTGTTGGTTTGCTGGGTGTAAACTAGAGGTGTCCTGTGGAGGTAAAGTTTATGAGAAGCAGCCTGGCAGAGAATCATGGCGGGACAGAACCACACTGGGAGAAAAAGAGCGGCCGCGTCGACATACGAAGCAAAACAAACAGTCTGACTTCTAAGTCTTGGCAGACCCTGCTGACGGGTCCCTTGGTTTCTCAGCTTTCCTCCCAGATGCCTTTTAAGCCTTTTATTCTGTTTTTTACTGGCACACTTGTTTTTTTTTCTTTCTCTGCACAGCTTTTGGGATGTGCGTGTGTTTCATTAATCCCCAGAGGGATACACTCTGAGGAAGAGAGGGAAGGGAGAAAGACAGAGAAAGAGAAAGGGAGGGAGACATGGCATTGAGTAAGAGAGAGAGGTAGAGACCTCCTATGCTATTATGAATGTGTGAAAACACACACAAATATCCACATACAAACTTTTGCCCTAACAATACACATACCCCAATGTGAAATGATACCATAAGAATGACCAATTCCTGCTGAACCCAAAATAGCTTCACACCACACTTTAACGACTCCTCACTTTCGCTGTCAGCTTGAGCAAACACAGACGTCACGACTATCAGAGAAGTCGTCCTTCTCCCTCTCCCTCTGTTCTTCCCCTGCCCACTTCTGAGACGCTGCTGCTGCTGCAGAGAAACTCAATCTATTGTTTGATGTGAACAGACAGATTGTCTTGCAAAGATTGCCAAATACTTTGTGTAAACAACCCCCATTTTAACCTTCTCCAAAGTGTGACTTAATAAAGATGAAAACGCGAGGTGTCCGTTTCCCCCTCACTGGGGAGGCTGAATGAAAACCACATGCGTAAATACAGCCTGGTGTGCGGCATCAAGTGTGCACATGAGAGAAGAAACAGTAATCAGATTGGTTTCCTGTGACAAACAATAACATTTATTTTAAACCTGCAGCATTTTTCTCAGGCACAGGCAGTAGCTCCCATGGTAATCAGAGCCAGACTTGTCTTGGCTCCAAAAGTCAGGGATGTTGCTACCTAGCTGTCTTCGTTTGAGAGGGGCAAGTGAGAGGTCACATCAGCACTGGTGTAAGACAAGATGGTACCGTTGTTTTAAGAGTGGCTTTTGTTTGGAAGGGGAGTCAAGAAAGAAATCTTGACATTCAGTGTTATTAATTAATAGTTGAAGAGCTCAAAAGCTCAGCTACTCTGTTTGATAAGGAGTGTGTAGTTGTGGTTTGATCAAATCTGACTGACATCCACCTGGAAACATAACCACATAACCACACTACTGTCGTCACATTTTGGTTCAAATAATGCTAAATTGGCCCTCTTCAGATTAGTAAACTCATACCAAAAACACACAAATCTCCTCCAACTGTGGCAGAAAAATAGTGTTTGTAATATGTTGAATACGTAAAATCACTTTAAATTGTCACTGTCGTTGAGGTAACAGTTGTGATGACATGATCATATTATTACTAACACTGATTTAAACAATATTACCCAGTGACAAATGGGATATATAATTGCTCTTGTGAAAATATTGAGAATAAAGGGATTTATCATTGGTGTAAAATTATACCTCTCTACATATCTACTTAAACCAGTCCCTATGAGGATCTACTTTAATTATTTAATGTGGAAGCTTATCCCAGTTTCCCTCCATTTTCATAATGAGTGATAGCTTTGGTGCCCCATGTAGCTCAGCTTAACTGTGATCAAGTAGAGGCCTGTGTGAGCTCCCAGCACGCTTATAGTCCCTTAACAGAGGAACGCGCCACAATGATGGATCACACGGTTTTCATCACAAACTCATAGGAGTGTCTGCTCGCCTCAACTTAAGGGCTTCTGACCTAAGAGCTCCCCCCTGTTGGGGTGATTTTAGTTGGACAAATTTCCCCTCCTACAGGGTCTCTGCTGGCTGCAAGGGGAGCGGCTGCAAGACTCATCTGCCTCTTATTATGCTCCTAAATTGAGTGCGTACACAGTGGATGTGTTAATGGATGAAAATGCAGTGCAGGGACATGGCGTGCAGGGCTGGTAAGGAGAAACTTCTCCTATGGCCTATTGGACTGCTAGAGTAGCCAGCACTCTCAGCTTATCTCTGCTATTATGTTAAGTGTTATGTTACTTGGCGGAGGTTGGAAACTTAGACATTTCTGTGATATTTATTTATATGCTGCACATGTGGGTATTTTCCTTAGAGACAACTTTAGAACTACAAAAATGTAAAGTATTCCCCTTCTTACTTTCACTTTTGCGGCCGGCTGATGTGACCTAGAATTACTTACCAAATGCTAATATTGACTTCAGTAGATGCCAAAGCCACTATACAGCCTCTGTCATGTAGCACATCCTTTAAAGCATATAAAAAGCTAGAGTCAAAAAGCCAATTTGCTGCACATTACTAAAGAATATTTATAATTTAACACCATCTGCAAGCAAAAATGTATGTTTTAGATTCTGTTTTTTGCAGATTTTGACCATTTAAAAGGATGCCCCAGCAGATAAACAACCTATACTTTTACTCTAAAGAAACTGTCCGGTAAAGTAAAAAAGAGATGTTCTATTTTGACATCCACTAGCTAATTTGACGAGCAGATGACAAAATTAGTTTCACACGTTGCACATAAGTGGGTGAAGATTACCTTGTGAGGGCTGTCAGAGGCAGGCGCGGCGCAAGCGAGTTGTGGCCTATGTGGAGAAGCTCATGGCAACAGTCTGCGCCAGTTGTTTGATACTGTAGCTTGGCATGATGGGTGCCTCTCCATGCCCACAATGGATCATGCATGACCACAACACTTAAATATAGAAGCACAGGCAGCAAAACTGCAGCTATTCTAGCAGTAGCTGACTTGTAGCATATAGAAAGTAAGTATGTTATAGTGTTTTCTTGTAAGCATTTATTGAGTTAATGAGACTTTTCGTAAACTTTATTTAAAACAAATGAATCTTTCAGTTCAGCAGCACATTTAATTTTCATAATCAATTCAGTTTTCTATGCATGGGAAAACAGTTGTATGTCGTCTGTGGCTCTGGGGGAGCTTTGGTCCTGTATGAGAAAATAGTGATGTCATCGGGATTGTCTCAGCTTTGGCTTGGAAACAAACTTCTGTGTGTGTGTGAATTCTTTGTGTTTTGTGAGTTGCCAAACTTAATGGAAAACGTAATACTAAATTATTGAAGTATCCTTTTAGTATTCTGGACAACTATAGGGCTGCTGCTTTTGCACTAAAACACATTGTAATATTCTTAAATATTAAATAATTTCTGAAACGTTTCAGGTCTAAATCCTTGAAACATATTCAATATTTAAAAAAACAAAACTTAAAGTTGAAATAATCAGTATTTTATATTAACAATGGATCAAATGTCCCACAGAAAAATATCACCTGACTGCTGTTCAATTCATCTCTATTAAGTGTTTGACCACCCTTCAGCTGATTGTTTTGGTTTAACAATTTTGATGTTTTTGTTCTCTTCCACTGCTATCATTAGCATTGTTTCCAGCAGCTGTTGCAGCTATTTTTATTGAAAAAACTCATTGAGCATTTAGCATGTAGCAGCTACAGAGCCGTATATTTTCATCAGGGGTTGGTGGAGACCAAAGCAGAGCTAAAAGGAGAGTTAATATTGGACTTACATTTGCTAGGTTACCAGGATCACAACTTTAAATGAATGCTAATGTTTCTCTGTGTCTACTAGATGTGTACAGTATTTCCTAACACATTTGACACATATTTTGTCATGTGATAAGTCAGTGTTGTATTAAAAAGTACAGTGTTGTACTGCCCCTGAGTGACAAAAGAAAATTTGTATACGCTGATTTAAGTTATTTGTGGAATAGATTTATCGACAGTTCAAATAGTAGTCATGCTTTCTGCGCAATATACCATTCATTAGTTGACATACTGTAGTAAATAAAGCTTTCAGCTGAGAGCTAGGTTATTCTAATGAACCACCCACTGAACTGCACAGAACCAAACCACACATTAAAGTGAGTGATGTAACACTAATTAGTGTGCTCGTCCTTCTAGTCAAACCCAGTTCGATGGACTTGCACAATTAGCTTCCTGAACAGTAATCAAAGAAAGTGTGAACTGTCCCAACAAACCAACAAGACATGTGGACTGGTAATCCTGCCAAACTACATGCAACAGATTAAATGTCCTACTGACGGACTCATATATGGATAAAATACATTTGACAAAACCGTTTTTGTCAAATGTTTTTACCGACAGCTGTGTGAAAATGCCGCGCATCTACCATTAAAAGACAATCAAACAGCAAATGTTCTGGTATTCAGACGATGGAGTGAAAAATTGAGAAGGGAGAGAGGATTAGAAACAGCTTGGAGTGCAAATTGAATTAGCCCTTCTGAGATGACTTGGAGTAAGAAATGAAATGTCATCCTCGCCCAGGCAGAAATGCAAAACATGTGAATGTGAAGAGCATCTTTTTTCTTTTCTTTTTTCTTTTTTTGTATGCTGACTCTTTTTACTGTACTTAGATGTGTCAGGCATAAATCATCACAGTGAGGATGAGAAACAGCCGCCCGCAGCTCCTCAAGAAACTCAGGGACAAACAGACTCATGCTGTACGGCGAGTCGTACAGCTGTCTTCAAATTGTGTGTCACAGCTTTAACCCTGCTTAGACTAATTCCCTCCTGCGGTGCTGCGGCTCCCACCAACAAAAAACAGTTCACAAGGCCGATTCGTAATTTGGAAATGATTAATGCAAACCACAATCCCTGTGTGTTTACAAACAACAAAATAGTGTTCAGTTTTCAAGGTTGTCACCAAAAATATCCATCGAAACAATATTAATGTTGAGAGAATGCTCAGAAATAGTGAAATCAAGTGAAACTACTCAATAAGCATTATCACTCTGCAAAGGACGCATTGGATTAATAATCTACCAGTAAATCTGACACTCAAACGAAATGGTGTTCTTGTGAGCTAGAGCTCAAGTACACAGCTTGTAGACAAAGTGATCAAGTTTCACTCGGGCATGAGCTATTCTGTCACTATTTTTATAGACACACAATCTCAACCTGCTGAGAACTTTTTTTTCCTCTATCTCTCTTCCACAAGAAAGTTATGTGCAGCTCCCTGGTGCTGGATGTGTGAAGCCGATACGCAAAATCGAAGGTAATAATGTTGGGAGCTGACGAGTGGAAGCAGGCTGGGCTTCTCCTCTCTCTGGCTCCTGCGGTGACGGGGTTGGTTATGACACCAGAAACTGGCCCAGAACTGTGGATATGTTTTCAAAAAGTTGGTTTTGGTGAGAACACACAGACTCAAGTCATAACAGCGTGATCATGTAACAAAAGTCTGTGTTTTATGGTCTCACCGATGCAACTCAAATGTCAGAGAAGCCTGATGTATTTGCAGTTTAATTTGTCATTACTGTTATTTAGTTAATGTCTAACATTTGTGTTGCATCTACTGTAAAACTGAGAATGTGTTGCCAGATGTGGACTTGTGATTGACTTTGTGTCCCTGAAATTGCTGAATTTGTTTAGAAGTACTAAGACACCACTGAAGATACATTGTTTGTGCTGTAGTGTAGAAGAACGTGAACATTGTCTCCACACCTTTATGAAAATGTATATATTAATAGTAAGTTTCTAAGATGTTTTGAAGCTTAGAATTGGGTTTAATAACTAATTTAGTTCTATTTTCATATTTCATTCTCCTTTTTAAATGCTGTTTTAATATATTTCCATTCCTTATGTAAGTCTTCTATAAAATTAAACCTTACTTTCTATTCTGAGCGAACAGAAGACTTTTTAATTGGATCTTTATGGAGCCAGTGAGTTTCTTTTGGAACCAGCATCTTGTAGACACCAATGGAACTGCTCCTCAGGCACATCATCAGTGGTTTTTGCTTTGGCTGCGGTGATAGCTGATTAGTTTCTGCCCTTTTCCATTACATTAGTCTCATTTTCCTTTGCTCCTATAAAGACCCCATGCTGTATATCCTGAATGATGGCTGTCACTATCAAATCAGATCCATCCATCCGTTTAATGGTTGGCGACATTGAGGGTACCACTTTTTCCATTGTTCATTGCTCATCAGGCAAGTGTTTTTTTTTAATTTATCCTTAATATGTCTGGTGCTTTAGACTCAAAAAGGTACTCTAGCAGGTTTAAAGTGAGATCAGAGAAACTTCCCTCCTCAGCAGATAAATCTGAAAGCAGCTAACTATGGTGTCAAACTCTGCACATACTGGTCAGACATCAAGTGAGGTGACAAACACACTTTTTGAGGAATGGGGGCCGTAACCTTTAGTCCGTAATATAGATCAGGCTTCAAAAACACTGGATCATACATTTCCTATAATAAAACTCAATAGAGACGCTCATTAGACGCTCCCTGCCTCCACTTCTTTAAACCCTACATCTCCATTTTGTAATGCAGGCTTTTTCTTAAGCCAAGCCAAGATAACCCAAGTGACATCATCAGGGATATTTTCTCAGACTTTGGAAAGCTCCCTCCAGACCTACAGAAAATATTATACGCTGAGTGGTACTAGTTCTTGTTTTTGTGGTGTTTCTATTATTTTGTCCATCCTGTACTTGCATGGTTTGATACCCGAGTCCTCTGTTATGAGTCTGTGCCTTTGATAGTGGTTTACAGTGTAATGCAGCTAACAGGACGTCACTATCTGTCACTCCCTTAGTCCATATCTGGAGCATGCTCCGTGTGGGTGGGGGCATTTTACTACAGATACAAGGCACATGCAGGACGGTGATGATGGCTCTGAAACTAGGTTATCCATCACCGGCTGTCCTCTGTCCACGGGCCCCTGGCCAATACCACATCCATTATCAGGTTGCGGGGATACATGTACAGGGAAAATGAAAGGCCTTTTTCCCAACAGGAGACTACATTAAAAACGTATGGACAGATGTGAGAGTCTGGCAGACCCACTACGGGTTACTCTTCACTCTTAGAGGACACAAACTCAGGAATGTCTTCTTGTAAATGATGAAATAGTGTAGAGGGACAGACATTGATTAGAGCTGACTTGAAGAGTCCTGGCTGACTTTTTAAACCAAACCTACTGTACAGAACTTTTAGCATTTGGAAATAAATTACACGTAGGAGAAAATGACAAAAAATCTAAAAGCCAATGATCTGATTTAAAACATGAGAATGTACAAAGTGAAAATCTAATATAATTGCATGTTCAGTGCTTTTAAATGTGGATATAAAATGTTTTACAAAGGAAATTCATGCGTAGATACTACAAACTGCAGTGTAAAGAAACCATTTTTCCCCTGTAACATGAGGCACAGGAGAAGAAAAATCCCACCAAGACTTGGCCAAAAGTGCTTTTTCATATTGTAAATTAAGGAGAAGACTGTGGCTTTCAAAGCAAACCATTATGATAGTTAACGCTGAACCACTTAAAAGGCCAGCTGCGGGAGTGACGTGAATAATAGTGTTTAATTTGTCTAATCTTAGCAGGAGCAGTGGGTGGCTGGGGTGGGGGCTTCCCTGGTACCCTGCTGGCACTTGAAGAGAGCTGCTTCCACCACAATGTGGTGCAAATGCCCTAAATTATCAGTTGGCTGTGTTGCTGTTGTTTTTTGTGCTGTTACCCTTTCATTTGTAGTTTGTCTGTTGTTAACATGTGTGTGCAAAAGACAGCCATAGAGGAACTACTGTGGAAAAGTAAGTGCAGAATGAAGTTTGGCACGTGCCGAGAATACTTGATTGAGGAGATGATTTTCTGTTTCTTTTTCAAGGGCACTGTAATTTGCTCAGGCGCTATAAAATCCCTATAAATAAATAATTTAAGAACTTTATAGATGTAGTTTGGAAAGTATTTACAAGGGCAAGCTCCTCGGACCCTTTTCGCTGCAGCTGAGACATTCACTTGGCCACACTAACACTACACGTATGGTGAGCCTTATTTAAAATGTCAATAAAATTGTCTCCTTTTGGAAGCTGGTTTGAATGTGGGCTCTCACAGTGTGAGTGGTTTAAAAATACAAAATAATGCAGATATCAACAGTTTTTTGCGAGTATTCATCATCCAAGGGCTGTGGTTTATGCTGAGCTATATTTCCTTTATTTTATTTTCCTAACTGAATTCAGCGGTGCTGCCTCTTGTGTTGCACCAGCCAGCACCGGTTTGGTAGTGGAAAATTTACTGCTGATTTTTATACTGCTTGTTTTCAATTTGACACAGTTTTACTTTCCGGTAAAAGACCATCTTGGAGATGAGACATCTCTGTGTGATTCTCCTAGCAGCTCTGCTGAATGTTGGTTTGCGTTGGAACAGGAGATGTTGTTCTACGCTACAAGCAGCTAGATAGTCTTATACTATTTATTGTTCTAATCCCTCAGCACACATTATAATTATGTGACAGAGGTAATACTTAGTGCTGTGAAATGTAAACTTGTGTGACATCAAATACATGTCTTAAATTTCAGACGGGCTTCAAGAAAAAGGAAGAAATGTCTTTTAGGTGTTAAATTATAAACACTAATGTCCTCTGCAGATGTAACAAAAACAAATCATGGTCACGAACACCCGACATCAAGAAGAGAAGGCACATACTGCGGGGGCAAACCATGTGTGTGTGTGTGTGTGTGGATCTCACCTAAATTAAACCATGTGGTCACCAAAAGTCCCTCAGCAGTCTCCCACCCCCCACCTCAATCTCCTCGTCCCTTCAACCCAGGCCTCTCATTGACCTTCCAGGCGCTCATTGTCCCAAAGTGAGACTTGATTACTGGCCTAAGCCCTGTGAAGGTTCGCCTCAGTGGCCACAGCTGATCTTTTATACTAATTTCGGATTAATGCGGGGTCTGCAACACTGCGTAAACACAGCCACTGAGAAGGCCCCTGCCACACAGAGCTAAACATTAATCCTCCTTAATGCTGAGAGTCAACTTCCAGTCCTTATCAGAATTTGTCTTAATCTCTGCCTAGGCTGTACAAAACTCCACTGCTCAATAAGTAAAATGTACACCACCAAACAACAAATGGGCCAATGAGCTGTGCTGGAGTAGAGAGGGGAGAAAAAAAAAACAAAAAAAAAACAGCGTGATGGAGTGGTAAAGAATAGAAATGAAACCAGTCTTACCTTTTAGAAAGCTTACAGTTGTCCTGGTTTGCAGCCTCTGAATGATGATTCAGTGTAGAGAAAAGGAGGATGGCTAATTGAACAGATTACACTTTTTACCTCATAATTAAGTCATTCAGTAATTTCATGTCCAACTTAATTTGTAGCTTTTCTCTGTGCAGATGTGAGTCTTTCCTTCCTTAAATTCAACCAGTGCTACAAGCATGTTTTCAGCAAGTTTCCCCACTGCCCGTCTCTCTGTGTCTTATTTTTCTCTCTCATGCCGTTACGAATCCACTGATGTGTGGGTTTTGACCATGTGGGTCCTAGTCCCTGTCTACTCTGGAGCACTTCCCTAGCCTTCACTGAGTGCGCTCGTCTGTAATTTTCTCAATATGAGATGTGATATATTATTTCAGCAAATATCGAGGCTCCGTTCAGCAAGCGTTTCAGAATACTTTGATTTATGATTGGATGTTTTCTTTTTTCATCTTAACCACTGGCATATTTACAGCGTGGTAAAGTGGAAGACTTTCTTTTTTTTAATGTGTGTGTCTAGGACAGTTTCTATTTTCATGAAGTAAATTGACCAGGTGAAAGTTACGGTCCTTTATTCTTTCCATGTGCTTGGATCGTTCAGAACGGACAGGGGATAAAGTTTTCTTTTTATATCTTTTTAAACTATTTGAATTTTGATGACTTGACATGGATGGTTCAAAAGGAAATGCAACTAAAGATGGGCTCTTTATTTTACTGTGTAGTTAGGTTTTTGACAGTAACTTAATTTAATCTTAAAATACTACAAAGAAGAGAGATTTCCATGTCAGTATTCATTCTTTTTATAATTCTTTACAGATATTCTTGCTATGTTTCAAATATTTCAGTTTATGTAAAATCAAATGGAGAAACATTGTGTATAGCAATGAATAATACAATAATTCAAGTATGATTGGTACATTATTATAATTTTGTAAGGGAATATAAATGCTCAGTTTAAAATAGGGATGAAATTCTTGCTCCAAGGTCCTATTGGAAAATGAGCAGCCAAGCCCTCTGGGTGAGGAACATTACGCCGAGGCACCAGAGGGAACGAGGCGACTAATCTCTCTGTAGCCCAGTCCAACAAACACTGCAGCAGAACGACATGTGGACTGTGGAGGAGCTGTGTGTGTGGACTGGACCGTGTGCATGTTAAGCTGGCAAATGTAAACACAGTCGGCTGGGGAAAAAGGAGGCCACATAATTATAAAGTTTTAAAGTAAATGCCAAAGCGAAGCGTAAGCTCTTATAAAACAGAGAAGTGTGGAGAGAAGAAGTCGGGAATGCCGCGCACATACCTACATACATACTAGGGCCTTAACAGACCTGCTGTTTAAACCGACTTTTCACTTTCACACGCTGCAGCCTGGGTGAGATTCTGTTGACTTTTACAGAGTCGCTTTTTGGCCACACTTGCCTTTGCAAAACAAAATTATCCCATTCTGAGGTTTAGGGAAAGAGCTTTTAATTTAACGGTTGCATTTGGCAAGAATCCCTGTCACTCTGAAAATTCATCACTCCGAATTTTCTATTTTCTTCCACATGAAGATTCATCTCACTGCCCTGTAATTATGCTGGTGAAGAGATCAATGAGCTGGGAGGATTTTCCTCCAAACTTGGGTCAATAACTTTAGTATTCTTTGAGAAGGTTCTGTGCTGCTTCTAGCCACTCTACATTATTCAATTTTTACTGAGGTTAGCGCTAGTCTTTTATGAGCTGTGAACTGACCACAAATGTACGGACTAGTCTGTCCCAAAGTACATCCCTTACCCCCCTTCCCATCCTTTCTCAACTACTCCTCTTAAGTCTATGGGAAAGGGCAGAAAAAGATAGCAACAGCTTTAAAACGGAAAAATCCTTTAATGCAATTCCTACCTTATCTAAAACACCTACATATCTGTCTCCAGTCTGTGGCCTTTGAAAGGATATTTCAGGCCTGGGATTGAGGGGGGAAAATCTCCCTTCAGAAGCAGGGCTAGGGATGAGTTATAGGCATCTAAGAGGCTGCAAATCTCTGGGGCCTGACCATGGCTTTAGCATACAGCTCCAACCACGGCCAGGGTCTAGAGCACAGGCTGCTTCCCCCCAAACCCCTAGCCCTCGTCAGGGAAGAAATATAGGGAAGCATGGGAAGGTATCGCTGATATTAAGAATTAAGAGGGGCAGGTTTTGGTTTCATGATTCTTTTGGTTCACACATGTTCCTGCAAAGTACAGTAATGATCATACCAAATGATTGAATTGTAACTTGAGTTTTTGCGTATTTCATTTATCTAATTCCATTTGCACGCTCTTTGATAAAACTGCAAAATGTGCAATATAGTCAATGAAAAAATGCAAAATCAGCTTGTAATGTGAATGGTAAGATTACACGGTGTAAAACACAAATAGTCCCTGCCACTGTGAAAAAAGATTAAGCTATGTCACATGACAAGAAATAGTTGGCCAACAGTCAAATTTAGGCATGACGCAACCAAAAAAAAAAAAAATCTTAGTAAAAAGTTCGGCCATAGTTCCATATCACGTTGTCACATGATGACAACTGAGCTAACTTTCGCATTCATGTGTTAGCTAATTTAGTTATTTAGGGTTACTTAACAAAAAGTTGTTATAGCAACATCTGTAAATGTTTGCACAATTTGGTTGCCAGTAAAGTGCATTTTAAGAAAAAGTTAGTTGACATAAAACGTTACCCCCTGAGCTGAATAAAAGTTGTATTTGCACATCTGTAGCATGAATCTGCAGTTATAACCAAGTCAAACTAGATTGTTTTATTGTGGTGTCTCAACTGTGCATTTCTTACATGCTAGGGAAAGTATCCACCGCTCCGTTTTGAGCCTGAGTCATATTATGTGCATTACAAAATTTCAAGAGACATAAATGTAATGTTCCTTTAATGCTTGAGAGTGTTGTAGAGTTGGAGCGCTGCAAGTTGCAAGGCTTTAAGGGCTAAGACATGCTGTCCTGCCCAGTGTCTCAGTCGTCTTTGCCCCTCTATTAGTCTGGCTTTAACAAACTGCTCTGGTCAGAGCCAGTAAATTTTCCAGCAGAGGATAAAGTTCAAGAAGATAAAATCAAACAGATGTCAGTGTGAGGGTGAGTCTTCGTGCCCATAAAAGTGCTCTCATCAAAGAGCTGAATCATTTGTTTTGAATTATTACATTGTTATCAAAAGGGACGGCAGCGGCCTGTTTGAGGAGGAATCTGATCTGTTTGTCTAAAAACATGGGTAGGGGTACTCCAGCCCAGAGGAACCATGGGAAAAGAGTGACGGCTGACAGGTGAAGGCAGCTGAGGATGGGTTAGACTGACAGCCATCAGCTATCTTTGGACTTTGTGTTTACTTTTATTTAGCAGAGTGGAGTGTTGACTGTCTGGCACCTCGCCTTGCACGCAAAATGTCTTGTAAACTTCACCTCAGGGTCGACTAAATCGGTAGGAAAACTCTGTAGAGATGATGTGTTGTGAATTTCTCTTTGCGTTTACAACACGTCACAATACTGCACGTTTGGTCTGTTGTAAATTTGATTGAGTTTAACTAATGAAATTTGTGATAAGATCAAAAGCAAACTTAGATTCTGGACAGATACGTTCAATGAATGTTGATTCTTTCTGAATCATTTGGCACATATTGGACTTATTTAGTCTTACACCAGAGGAAGATCATACCAGTCGGGGGTCATACGTTCATAGAAGGTTCATGTTAAGGTTACATTTTTCTCTTATCTCTTAAATCTTGTTTCAACTGATGAGAGAAGTCCTGGACAATAAAATGTTGCCTTTAACCAAAAAAAAAAAACTGCCCAAGATACTTTGTGATATATAAAGGAAATAAATACAGAACATCTGACCAAATATACACAAACTATTTGCATCTGTTGTCATTATTCAGGCTCGCAAGAATTTACACCATGAAAAAGGGAGCGTGTTGTCTTTTGAAGGGCCCAAAAACAAACTGGATTTCAAAGTGTCTGCGACTTAGGAAATTCGAGGTCACAGATGAGGGGGGAGGAAAGTAAACTAACTTTTGGTGTTTACCCATGTGAACGTTAGCTGAATGAAGTATGCAAGTTCAGTTATATCTGCACTTATAGGGCATTCAACATGCAACACTGCTTTCACTGAGATTTTACGAAAATCTGGCATCAATGCTACAACATGGGAGTGCTCTGTAGTGGTGTTTTGTAATTATCTCCAGTACATACTTCAATATAACTTTCTGTCCATAGTGTTCACAAACTTTTATAGAACTTTAGAAAAATAAGAACAAGACATTTTATACTGATATTTCCTATACATTTTGAACAAATGAAAAAGCGGTAATGTTTCTCCGACCCAGTTTCTTGCAGCCTGGACTTACAGTGTCTCCTGCAATGTCCTGCTCAAAGGATGAACCACAAGGGCCTAGCTAGCTGGGATCACAGGAAGACGTTTCATAAGCAGGCCCCAGAGTGCTTTTGCTCCCAGCAGGCTATTCTCACACTCACAGTGCGGGGGCGGCATGCCAGTAGCCAGATTACTCACCACAGAAGTCTGCACAGTCTCTCCAGCAAAGACTCTACACTGAGGGCAGCAGAAGATTACGGGATATGGTTTCCAAATATGAAAATGTGATATACATTATGCTGATCTTTTAAATGTGACAGCACATTGCATAGACACACTCCACTTTTCTTGAGTTCAGGATAATCGAAGGCAATTTGTCAACAATTCATGATTATGGGGGAATATACAATTGAATTAAAATAAACACAAACTAATTAAATTATCACCTTCAGATGAGCATATTCTTTTAAAAAAAACCATTGCAGATATTTTTAAAAACTGGTTGTTTTCCATCATATGTGTCCACTATACAACATAAAGTAATGATAACCCTCTATCTATTTGGTAATATGACTCTGGGATCTTGTGGTCAACATGCCCCTGCTCCTGGGGCAACAATGATTGACCAATGATTATATAGTTTGCAGTGAAAAATGAACTGTAGTAAAATGTCTATTTATACATATATGTATGTTTTTTATTTAACAAAGTCTAGAGAGCATTTCAAATATATGTTTTTTTTCAGATTATACTACAATAAATGATTTTCTAGTTTATCGACCTCACACATTTAAACCCTGCACTCTTTTAGACATGCACTTTAATGTGTATGTAGCTTATCACCATAAACATCCACATCATTACATCTATAGGGTTGTATATAGATGTTGTATTTACTATTATAATAAAGACTATGCCACCTCTGAGTGAACTATAGTTGCTTGTAATGATAATGATGATAAAGGAAATAGGAATATTTCACATGAAGTTAGTCGACACTGTTGTTGCCTACTCTGAATCACAGCAACACATTAATGTTTGAAATATCTGGAAATCAATGACCCAAACTTGGCTAAACTAAATTCTAAACTGCACTGCTTGTTTTCATCACTTTGTGTGGTACAAGAGAGACAAAACCTTTAACAATGGCCAGACATGTTGGTGGCCTAGCGGTCTGAGGCACATTACATGTTACTGGTTTGATTGTTTCTGAAAAGCTTTATTACACCCCCTCCCTCCTTTCATTCTATGTTTGTGTGGTTCATAATTTGGTTCAAAAACAAGTCTGTCTAGCATTAGTGAGGTGCCCATATGAACACTGACACATGGTTTTCTCGCTGAAGTCATTCTTCCTGTTGATACTGGCCTTTAATTCACTGGTACTCCTTCCATTTAAAAAAAAGCACATAAAAGTTTATTTTATGCTAATATGATGCTTCAGCTGCACAAATGAATCAACTTAAATACCAAGTCAGTGCCAGTTCCCCTCTTATGGTCTTTCCACTGCAGCTAAACAGGAAAACATTTCCTGTCGAGTCACAAAGAGGGAATTTTTCACTTTAAAAAGCTGTAACTGTTGAAGATGTCCCCTTTATTTGACTAACTCAGGTGGCTGAATCCTCATATTATTTTTTGGATTTTGTCCCCCATCACTTAAATCGTAAGGGCGTTTGGAGGGGATCTTTAATGGTCAGTATTAGCAGTAGGAATCTTAACTGTGGGCAAAACCATTTTTTCATAATGGCACCTCACTGTTTTAAGACATACTTGAAACATTTTAAACATATCCTTTAAGTAGATGAGACCAGACACTTGCTCCTGATCTGCCATCATTTTGTAACTGGGATTGATTTTTGTACAAAAACCCTTGTGAAATTCTTTAAACAATACACCTTGTTCTATGACACCACAGGTGAATAATTGTTTCAGAAATCAATAAATATGAGGGAAGATGCATGATGACAAAAGGCCAGAGATGTATAGTGAATATAAAAGGTAAAGTTCTTATAAGAGCTGATGTAATCAGCTAAAGGGAATTCTCTCTCTCAGCAGCTACATAAACATATTAGCCCGCAGCTGTAGCAGTTGAGCTGCGTGTTGCAGTATAAGCAAGTAACTGTACTAGGAAGTTCCCTAGTGTGAATGTAGTGTGTATCTATGAATGTGAAACAGCATAACCCTCCTTCCCTGGTTAAATGAAGTTTTTAAGAAAAGTTCCTGTGTACTACTTGTGCATCAGAATGCTCTGATTCAGTACTCTCACATGGTGAGTTGATATTTCACATTGACATTTAACAATAATCAGTGATTCTCTGCAGAGAGATGAGCTGTCAACAGCAGCAAACCTTCTCATCTGCCGGAGGCAAAGCAGGCTCGTTATGAATTGCGGAGGTTTGCTTCTGAACCCCCTCCATCCCTCAGTTATTGATACAGTACGGTGGGAAGATAGCTCTATTTTCTGCAGAGGTGAATGATGAGTTCGGCACCGTTTACATACTGTATTTTCCACTGTTTGCCCTGCGGAAGGGAGCCTTGGTGGAATTTGTATTGACTCTACAAATGTTTAATGAGCAAGCAGCAACAGCAGCTGGTTTCACAGCGCTGATGAAATGATGACACAAGACACAGCAGTGACTGGGCATGTGTAGCACACACAGCACTGTACAGGTCGTGGTTGTAAGGGCAAACACAATGCAATTTATTTTTTCTTTTGCATTTTAATTCTGTATGAAATTTCAGACATTGAGGTCTTTCATACAACATGCACAGTATTACATAAATGTATGCTTACTGAGAATGTTGAAGCACAGTTAAAGAATTTAATTCCAAAATGATTCACCATGTTACATTTGACAAAAACTAAAAATCACCACAAAATGACCATGTCTCTCTTAATAAAAATAATAAAAATAACAATAAAAAAATATGAAGTCATAAATTGCCATAATACAACAAATCATTGGTAACAATTTACTTGAACCCCCATGTTAATCATTTATAAGCAATATACAAACATTAATCAATAGTTTTTTATAACACACTTTAACACACTCAATAGCAGATGTATGTGTTTATTTATGTATTTGTCAGTAAATTCATCTGTGGGCACCAAAAATGGATGATGATATACAGATAACAAATGAAAATCCAGTATAATATAAGTTATAATATAAAATATGTTTTCGTAGAAATTATTGACTACTACTATACATTAATAAACCCTTATAAATGAGCTTATCTACTTATAAGCTGTACATTAATGTTTATATACTCCATATAAAGCTAAATATGGGGATATAAAGTCAAATGTTGCTTTAGATATTTTTTTAACAGATGGCATAAGTTGAGATATTAAATGAAAAACAGGTAGTGATTTTTTTCCTTTGATATAAATTTTGATATGGGAAATATATGGACTCTAATTAAGATACAGACATCAATTGCATCTCTTAAGAATTCGATGGCTTTTCAACCCTGAATAAGTCAGTGGTCCAGAATATGTAAACAGAAGAAACACAGTGGCACCAGGCATTGTGTCGATCTTTAAGAGAGCGTGGGCAGCCACAGTCCACAAAGCTAACCCTGTCATCTGGCAGCAGATTTGCAAGAGAGATAAACTGAGATCCTGCAGGGGATCAAACCCAGCCTCTACCTCTAACAGAGGATTTAGCCAGCAGAGACTAAAGGGGCTAGTGCAGAATTACTGTGCATGGAGCCTGAATGAGTCGTCGCATTTACCCTGCAAGTTGGTTGCTTTTGTGCTTGGATACTGTTTTGCAGGATAATACAAAAGATAAAAATGCGTTTTTATCTTGTGTTACAGGTTAAGATCAGGTCTGCTTGGAGGGGAGGTATAGATGTAACAACGACACTTTAGATACAAAAGCATGAACTGAGTAATGGAAAGGAAATTAACCCTACTTAAATGTCTCAATTGATCCTGGTGGTGTGACGACCCAGAGTGCCTCTGTATTGCGCTACTGGGGTTGTTGTGATTGAAGTCATACCTAAAAATTATCTTTAAAAAAATAAAAAGACATTCGACACATGAAGGGGTCAGCAGTGAAATGGCAAACAGGAAGTAACCAAAAACAGGATGCAACAACTAGGGAAAAGTAGTATTTGAATAAAACATTTACAACAATTTAAATGGACACAGATCCCTTATTGTAAATGACAAAGCATTATGACCCTTCAGCCTTTTGAATGACCATTTGTACCCAAATGATCAGATCAGTAACTTAACAATTGTTTTTTCTTAATCACAACAACTAATTATTTCTTTTAGACCTGTTTACTATTTGTGGTTTTGCAGCACCACTATTTGCTAGAAGGGCAACTATTTTCTATTATTTTATTTTCAGGTACTGTTTTATTATGTGTACTCTTATTATGTTATAATGTACTGTATGTGGGTCAATATTTTACACGACTGCTCACTTTACTTACAGAAGAATTGCGTACTTTAAATCCTCCCCTGACCTTTTTCCTACAACACCCGGCAGCACTATCAGATTTGATTCTAGTGGAAGCCTCCTGGGTTTTATAAGGTCCACCCTTATTAATGCTATTAATAGACATTCAGATGAGGGGTGTGGAGTCGGGTGGTGCAGTGTCAGCTGGGTATTTGATTCTGTTGACCGGCCTATGTAGAGGCCCGATGAAGGCAAAGATAATTTCCCTACAGGACTTTTTGAAATGTCACAACAGGTCTCTGCGATAACAAAAAGACGTCAGTGTATAAAAGAAGAAAATAGGTTTTGGATGCTCTTCATCAAAGCCCCTCTGTTACCAAGAGTGAATGATGAGAAAGCTCATTCAGATGTGTCTTAAAAATGGAATACTTTTAATGCTCCATTTAGAAAGATTTTTGACATCATTATTAAATCACATGTACTGCTGGACTCACTTAGAATCAACAGCTCTATGCCGCTTTCAGCCTCTAACACTGTACACCATTGGTTCCCAAGACACCCCTGTAACTGCAGCCATTCACTCCCAACACATCCAGCTCACACACACACACTGGTTTTATGGCACTTGTTCTGCAGAAAATGGTGGCGAGCTAAGGTAAACAAGTTGCTAGTGAAGAGTTTTATAGGGTGGGAAGCCAGTGAGGGATCACGCTGTATTATTTCAGTGGCAACCACCAGCTGGTTAGGGGCCTGGCCATGGGTGATGTGAACTGGGGATTGTGGGGCTCTGTGCATTTTACAGCCTAACTGTAAAGATCCTCGTTGGCAGAGGGAAAAAAAAGTGGCTGCCGACAAAATATATGCGGCTACTTTTGCGGCTATCAGGCAAGAATGGAAAGAGTATGAGATAAGGAAATATTTATGTAAGTGATGTCAGGAGCAAATTTTGGCTATAAATAAATGATACAATTTAGCTAATCTTTTTTTTTTAATTACTCTAATGCAAACATTAGCTTCAAAATATTTTTTATGAATATATATTATGCTGGATATCTGAACCAAGGCATTTTGTGAAATAGGTGCAAATATCTCACCAAGAAAAATGATACACTGAAGGAAAACAGACTATTTAAGTCAATAGTCGGGCTCAATTTCATCTCACATGAATATAAATCGCCACGTTTAGTATTTATTTATATTTACAAATTGTGTAACTGCATCTATTTATTGGGTTGGTAGGGATGCATATGGTTGCAGTCCTTTTCAAACTACAAAGCAATACTTATCATAGAGCTACTGATCAAAGACCCAGAAAGAGTATTAATTAGTGTAATTCCCCATTTTGTTTCATTCATAAAGGATATTCAGTTTATAATTTTTTTTTTTAAAAAGGGAAATATTGCAAATAAATTCAAGAAATTATCATTCAGGTTTGTCTGTGTACATTGGAGATCAGAGTTGCAGTGCAAACGATTAGCCCACTCCCCAACCTCTGTTGCACAGCCCAACTTCTTATTACTACAATGGTGGTTTCACCTTTTCAGTTTAATCATTCCAGTAGATATTAAACTCTCCCGGCAGGCTGGGTGCTATATAGTGTAGGGATTTACTGAGGGATTTGCATCCTCCTTTCGGCTGGTTCAAATCTCTGTGTCTTAGATCAAATTATCATAACCATCATCGGGCACAACTCCACCATGAAAATACACTGCAGGAAAAAACGCTGTCAGCAATTCCATGTGCCTATTTTCTCAGGAATATGAAATATGGTTATTGTACAGTGCTATGTGGTAGAATTGGAGTGTTATACCACGGTACCAGAGCCATTGTGGAAAACATGAGTTATTGTCAAATAGATCTGTGATTGACATACAAACAGCTCTTTGTATAGTAGTAAGTTTATTATATTTCTGTGGCATATCAAATCACATTTGTCCTCAGTAGAAGAAACATATTGTGTTTGTAATTATATTGCACTATAAAAGAATGGAATTGTTTGTTAATTATAAGCTGTTTTTACAAATTGAAAGGGTCTTCATGTTGAAAGCATTGCTTGGATAAGTAACTATTTTTATGAGGCCACATTAATGTGATTGTTTGTAGTGAAAAAGTGAAAATGATTCTGGATTTTTCCATGCCTGAGAACTGGAAGCTCTGCATTAAGTAGAGCTGAAAGAACCAAACACAGAGGCAGAGTGAAAGTTTTCATATGGGTGAACTTTCATCTATTACGGCGTATTATATATCCAACTTAATACATCATCAAGGGGGTTAACACACCATCGCGTGACTAGCTGTGATGCCATAAGACTGAAAGTAAATTAATGTGACGCGGCAGACCCCCGGACCCTTGATAAACGTTGAAACCTTTATTATTATTTATCTTATTTTGGGTGTGTAAGCTGAGAGCAGACAGGGCGGGTCAGCACAATGTCCGGATTGTTCCTCACTGCACGCACCTACATATTGAGAGAGAGATGAAGGCTTCCACCTATAGGGGCACCGCTTTACTCTCCGCTTTTTAAACCTGAATATGGCTAGTGTGGGAAAAAGTGCGTTTTTCTCCTCTCTGCCTCCGACTGCAAGGGAACAGGTCAAATCCTCTGCCAGGTGCCCCAGGCTATTTTTCCTTTCCCTTTATTTTCTGAACACCTCCATACCAAGAGAGCAAAATCTCTGTCAGGAGAAGGAGGAGGAGGGGAGGCAGAAACACTCTTCTGTTTTCATTTTGTGTGTCTGTGTCTGTAGAACCCTCGGGGCTGAAATAATTAAGATCAATATATATGAAAGTTCAACATACTTCTTTTTTCAAAGTTGGTTCATTTGAAGGTAATTAAGGCGTGATCTGGATCTCATGTGAGTCTGGGTAGCCTCATTGATATACAGTATCATTGGCGATGAGCAGATTTACGAGACCCACAGTTTCGGCATCTGCTAATTACTCGTCTGCTATATGTGTACTCCATCTCACATTGTATTTGGGCCAATTATTAGAGTAGATGAACAGACTCACAAACAAAAACTCACACACAAATTATGTTTATTTTACTTGTTTTCATTTTTGCTTTTCACACAAACAGACACATTAGTCAACAATGTGTAGACAGAAAATACACTTCTATTTTACATGAAAATGATTTTACCATCATCACCTCATTCAGAGAATGCTCCTAATATGTTTATTTGTTAAAATAATGCTGAAGAAAGCATTTCTGGTATAGGTATTTATAGTGTACATATATGAATATGAAAATCACAAGAACTCATTTCAAATACATCCACAGTTTTTGTCGGAATAATTGCTATATAAAAAGCTGTATACATATGATGGCATATGAAGATATTTACTATTATTAGTCTGTTTTATATGAAAGAAGCCAAAATTGTGATGAGATAGTTTCATTCAAAACAACAAAAGAAATCAACTAAATGTATTTCAGTTTTGATAGAGTATTCCTTATTTGCAAATACAACATTTTAGGTATACATGCTAATTCTAAATATTGGTTTTAAAATGCATAGTGCTAAACACATTCACATTTGTGTCATAGCTATTGGATAAAAAAAAACATGTAATAATTACAGTATGTAGAATTCATATGATTTTTCTATTTTTTTTATTTTTTTTTAGCTTTTTTTTGTTTTTAGGGTTTTTTTTGGTCAGGATTGGTGCCTAATGGTCATGAAATTGCCCTAAACACACACAGCAAAATGAGTATGTCAACTTCCAAGTCAAGCAATGAAAAGAGGGAAAAAAACACCCCAAATAAATTGTAGCTGTGTGGTTTTTATCTGCCAGCATCGAGATGAAATCATTACTCTGCAGAGCATCTCTGGCCAGAATGACACCAGTCCATTACACCGTCAAAGCCCTCAACTCTTTCTCTACCACCCCTCAGGGGTCACCTTGGGGAGGATTCCACTATCCACCAAGCCCACCAAACAACACCCTTTCCATCATGCCATTGTTCAACCCAATTCCACCTGGGATAGATACAAGAGGATTGGAGAGAGGTTGAGGATAGGAAGTGTCTGTGTGCGTGTGTGTGTGTGTGTCTGTGTGTCTATGTGCCTGTGTGTGTAAAAATGACGCAGTGTTTGTGTGATGACCAGCTGTCCCATGGTTCTTGGTGGAAGGCTGCAGCTGTTTAGGCAGCTTTATGCTGATGAAGGCAGTGGCACTGTTGGGAAAGTGTAGAGAAGAATACACACAGAGACACAAGTGGACATGTACACAAACATATATAGAGACATAGACTCACACAGACACTGTATAGTAATGTATGAAGATTCCTGTTCCTTTTTTTCCTATTTGAAGCTTAATAGACAGCAATTCTGTTAACCTTACGTCCATGGGGCACAATATTTTGTCTTTTCTTATTAACACTCAAACTAAGATTTTTTTTCTTCTGTATTTAATGCAAGCAGATTGCAATTGGTATGTGTACAGTTTTAATTTCCATTGTTCAGAATAGAAATAAGAAATTGTCATGTTGTCTGGACAACCAAAACACTGATTTAACAACATTTTGTAGACTGTACAGCTCTAATTGTTTTATAATAGTTTTATAGAGAGTATTGGGCCCCAGTTGTTAAATCATGTTGGTTCAAAATAAACATGTAAATCAGAACATGTTCCATGTCTGGTTGTATTCTTTACATTGATACCATCAGATCAGACATTTTTTACAGAGCTGCATTCTTAGTTATTGAACCTGTTTTGATTGGACCTGGTAAATGTCTGTTCATTTTTCAATAAGTCCTTTATTTGCAATGATTTCATAACTAATATTTGCCTGTACTTGTTATGGCTACTGGTTCACACTGATGCTATCCCCTTAATTGAGGCTACCCTTATTAACTTTTCTCCTTTTCATCTCCCCCAGCAGTACAAATAGTTAGTTGTACTCTTGCTCTTTTCTTTGTATAAAAGTATACAGATCTCTTCAGCCAAATGGTTTTATTCATGACATTTTCTGAGCCCGTCACTCTTGTCCCAAATATAATAGGGTTCTCGTCCTTGGTGACTTCAATATCAATGTGTGTTGTCCATCTAACTCTCTGTCCTCTCATTTCCTGGATCTTAGAGTCTTAGTCTAAACCAAATTGTTAAAGATGCCACACATTCTTAAGGCCACACTGTGGAGCTTGTCCAAACTAGTGGTTTCCATCCCATACATCTGAACCTTCTGTGAAGTTTTCTCCAATACCTTTACCTCCAGCTCTTTTATGCAGCAACAGTGACCGGATGCTCTGGCTAGAAGAAGTCACATGGTCAACTATCAGACTGCCGTTAAAGAGGCAAGATCAGCATTTTTCTCCAGTTTGATACCCAGAAATGCTTGGGTCAGGTCATTAATAAGCATAATTTATAGTATCATTGCTATGCTGATGACACTCCGCTATTTGACCTGCTGCAGTCCACAAATCATATCAGCCTAACCCAACTTACTACCTTCCTTTCTGTTATCAATTGCTTCTCAAAACTTCTTCAAACTTAACAATGTCAAAATGGAAATGATTTTGGTTGTCACACTCAGTTTATTGCGGTAGACTGCAATCTCGGAGATTTATCACATAAGATTAAGCCAAGTGCCAGAAACATGTGTTTCATTTGATTCTGGCCTGTTTGGATGACCAAGTAAAGGTCATTCAATCATTTTTCTTTCAACTTAATTTAACATCAAAACATTAGATTCTTCTTATGCTTTGTAGATTTGCACAGGGTCATCCATTTTTCTCATCTAGATTTCTGTAATACTCTCTACACAGGTGTTACTCAGACTTCCGTTTTTTACTTTTTGGTTGAAAATGCTGCTGCTACGATTATCACCAGTTCAAAACAATTTGATTGTATGAGTCCAATTCCCCCCACCCATGCACTGACTTCCTCTTGATTTTTGCATTGATTTTAAAGTTTTATTGTTGACCCTCTAGGCTTTACATGACCCTAATTAAATCAAAGATCTACTAACCTCTTAATGTGCCTTGGCACCCTATTAGATCAGCTTATAGATGCTTGCTGGTCATTCCCAGAGCCCAACTGGTGACTCATGGCTGTTGTGCAGTCCAGGCCTTCGAAGTCTGGAATAATTTACTTGCTTAGATTAGGTTTGTTTAATCTATCATTTATTTAAAATATCTTACTAAAACATTCTTATTAATACATTTTATACAATTAAATTGTATTTATATATATATGTTTTTATTATTGTTTTATTGTAATGTATCTTTTTGTGAAGCACTTTGTGACATTAAGAAATGTTCTATATAAATAAAGTTTATTATTGTTATTATTAATCCATAAAAAACAATGACAAAAACTCAAAGACATTCAAACAACAATGATTGGGAAATGTAGGAGAGATGTGCGTGCAGATGTCACTGAGGGAGTATTTTCAGGCTGTTTGACCAGTCAAAAGTTGCAGAGGTCAGTTAACATAGCCACATGCAAACTGCAAACTGTGCCTTTTTTATATAATTTAAGTATAGTTCATCTAAAATTGTTCAGAAATATAAACAGAGGCAACTAACGGTTGTCAGCTGTCAACAGCTGTCATCCGAAGGTGATATAACCAATTTATAGGCTGTATTTTAGACCAGTTGTTTCTTAATCAAGCTGCACTAGAGCCCACCACACAAATGTACACATTCATAACATCCACACAATTGGGATATACAATGAATAAATAGTGCCTGAGCACCTAAGTCATAGGGATCATGTGTCCCGCTGTGTCCTCTGTGCACAGCGCGCCTCGCCTTGGATTAACCAAAGCTGGTACACCATGGGGTCACTGTGTGCCACCTAATTTACAGCTGACATCCCATGTCTCCTACTGTGGGCATTTGGATGGCATGATGTGAGACACAGATGCCTGCAAAGGCCTGGCATCATGATAAATTTGGAAACAATACTTGTTGCAGTGCCGATACAGGATGATTAATTGCAAGTGTTCCTGACCTTTTACGGCCAATCCCACTGAGGCACTCAATTCACGTACTGCTGTGGCTGCCCCTTTAAAATGGCAGTGACTTCTGTCGACCAGTGGTAGCAAGAGAGAGTCAAGATTTGTTGCATTTCACATATTTTGTGCTCTGTATAGTTAATTTGATATATATATATATAGATATATATAACCTCAGTGATTACAGAAAGTCACAGCTTGAGAAACTGGTAACAAGATAGTAATGGTTAATGTCCTCCAAGTATACTGTCAAATAGATTGATTGTTGCATTGTGAACCATTTAAATTTGATTAAAAAAGGACTGGTTTGTTTAGTAAGCTGTGTCAGCATGCACATGCGATGAGTTATGTAATATTTAAAAGATCACCTTTACACACACAACTGAAGAATATCTTAGTGATCTGAGAGCATCTTGAGTTTTTACACTTATTGAATACATATTGAAAATGGTTAAACGTGACCTCAAAACAACACCGTGTCATCTACTGTTTCCAATTATTTCAATAGAGAGTGAATACAGCAGTAGAAATATACAATATTTCCCAATATAAAATAAAGCAAAATAATTTAATATTGATACTGTTGATATCTAACCCAATTAATCAATTTTTTTTGTGGTGTATTTAAAACTTTCTTCTGGAACAAATGAGAACAAGTGAAAAACATTGCTTAAGCAAATGTCTAGACATGGACAGTAGAGGAACTAGCTTTGAGTTAAAACAGTGACAGCGAGAATATATTGCATCCAGACTTTTTAGCAAAGATACACCATATTCATAGAGGCAAAATGGTCTCATACTGACACAGTAGTGACAATGCTAGTCTGACAAATTGTCCACAGCAGTGCACATTGAGTATGATAACATCATAAAAAGAAAGAAAATAAATATCTTAGCAGGTCAGCGGTGTGCCAAAGTAAAGAAATATCATTCCCAGAAGCTTTGCTAAGGATTCAGGGAAGTCTTTGGAGTTAGTTGCAAGGTTATACGGAGGGCAGCCAGAACGGGTGTTTAGTTTAGTACAATGAGTCAAACAACAGCCACAAAATGGAAGATACAAAAACTTAATTCACCTTGGATCAGGAATAACACTGGTGAGACAAACGGATGGAAGGCAATGGTTCAATACAGAGGTGAAGTGCAATATCGAAGTGAATATTGAATGATAGGATGATGAAAACTGTTTTCAACAAATAAAGCAACTTTTTATTCTTTTGTTTTTTTTTCCACCAATCTCTATCTCAGAGAACTGGAGATAATTTGATCTGAGAGTGGTTCACCTGGGAGAGCTGGCTGCTCTGACTGCAAGAGGATTTGTGAACTGGCTCTGAGGCAAGTTCAGCAGAACACACAAACTCTTATTAAACTTCCTGTTTTCACCAAGTGAGAGCATGCATGTGCTGGCGCGTGCATGTACACACACAACACACACACACACACACACAACATACACATAGAATTGTAGCATTTAAGTGAACTTTCTAACCCTTAAATTAAATTATGTGTTTCACAAAAGAAAAAAAGAAATATAGAAAAACATATATATATTGATAATAACTGTTTTTGTATGTTCCTGCGGCCATAAAGTGGTATTATTCTTATATGTCAGCAATCATTGTTTGGATAAGGCTAGAGCTATTGCACTACATCATTGTCTGTATGTCAAGGTCATATGAGGCAACAAGGAAGTAGAGATGTTGTGCTCTTGATCGGATTTGAAGACCATTTTCTGATAAATTTAGTCATCAACTCATCATTCAGCCTTTTTTGTCTGTGTTATTGCATTCATTGACCACATTTCAATATCATAAAGCATTAAAGGAGTAAAAGCTCCATAACTGCAGTCCAGTCAAATCCCCTCCTCATCAGAACTGGCTGTCCTTATGGTAAAACAAAATAAAGCAAAGGTAAGTAAAAGTAAATGGGTTTTCCTATTGAATGTTATTGCTTTAGGAATGGGAGCAGATGGCTATTGATCTGCCTCATCCTTGGCCATTACCGTTGGGATGGCAATCAGGGAGGCCCGTTGGTTTCTGGGTAAACAAGCATTTTCTCCTCTCATGGCAGAGCGGTGTTGAGATTGAGAGTAGTAAGAGGCTTGGAAAAACATTTATATCGGTCTCCTCTGTGCTACTGGCAGGACAATTGAAAAGTATCTGTCATTCATGGATGGCCTAAACATGATTGTTTCTCTGCTTGCTCTGCCCCGTGAGAACAGATATATGCCCTGGGGTGTAAGGAGACATTTACAAGAGTAAACACTGGAGCAGCATACATAAAAGGGGGCAAAAGGGTTTTGTCGATATGATTAGTAGTGTTTGTTGGCTGAACTTGTGTCATCTCCCCAAATAGGATGGGCAGACTCACTGTAACATAATTTCCTGTTTAGACTCAGAGAGACTAAAACTATGGCATATCCAGGCCTCATCAACTAATAAAGTCTTAACCTTCTTAATTTACCACCAGGATGTTCAGTACCACTGGAAAGCTTCTTGATATTCAAGTTTCTGAGTTGTGACATTTTTAGTGACCTGAATGAACTTTCGGTCCTGCCTTTTCATTTTTTCTCTTTTTTTCTTTACAGTCAGCATTGCTTTTCCCAACATTAACCTATTAGCTGCCTTTATCCAAATGCTTTAGTTTGCCTAACCTTAATCACACCCTGACCATATAGACGTCACTTTAGAAAACAATTTCTTTATAAAGTAAATACTTGTTACATTTTATAGTTAAAATTTGATCAACAACTTGCAAACATGTTGTTTTAATAGGAAATATACTTATAATAAACAACATATCTAGGCTGCTTAACAGTACTCATCATACCTTAACAATGGAAGTATACAGTTTCATACAGTCTCAATACAAAGTCAATGAAAAAACAAAAAAAAATATGAAAAACATTTTTTTATGGTTTTGACACAATGTTTTCATTGACCACATTTTCATTTGTTTCTCACTAGAACTTAGTCACTAAAAGATAAATTTCCTTCCTCTAACCCACACTTCATCATGTTATATGCAATAGTCTGCCTCTTGTGTTTGGCTTAGTTAAAATCTGATGATAGCTGAACCAACCAAATTGATCCCATGAGCATGTTAACCACTGACTTAAATGTATTACAGCCAAAGTCATGGTCATGCTATAATAAAACTATTAATACATATTTTCCCCAAAATACATCACTCTAGATGCAAATCTGTCATTACATCATGAAATGTCTTTAATATTACAATGTACACATTTTGCAGCTCAGAACTTTGCTTCAAATAGCAGACCATTTCTTCTTCTTCTTCTTCTTCTTCTTGTTCTTCTTCTTCTGATGAACAAAGGATCTGGCCATATATTTTCATTAACACTATCTATTCTTCCTGAATCCATAGTGTGTTGAGTCAGGTGTGAGTCTCCAGCCTCTCACTGCTCTAAATGCCATTCCAAACTCATTACCTCGGTCTCGTGTGTGGCCATCCACCCGTCATGTTCTGACCTTGAGAAAATAGATACAAAGGTGACAACTGAGTACCCATTTCTATAACGGAGTGGAAGCAAAAAAAAAGGTGAGGGTAAATATACTTCTGCCATACTTCTGCTGTGGCTCTGCATGTTCGCAGTCAGAGGAACTGATGTTTGATGGAACTGCAGGAAACCAAGCAGATTATAATGGGATGAAACAGATATACAATATATTAAAACTGTAACAGTAAATGCCAGACATGAACAATTTATGGTATAGTATAGATCAAATTCCTATGTTTCTGATATTTTACTGAGGCAGGTGTATATTACTTTTTTCTTTAAAATTCGATGTTTCAATTATGAAATTAAATGCATGAAAAATTCCTCCTCATTACTGCCCCACATGTGTCTTATGGGTTAGCCATCAAAAGCTATGAAAAGATACAAGTGACTTTCTCTGGGTATATTGGTAGTTTCCACTTCCTAATATGGTCTTATTGTATTTAAAACCTAGATAGCGAATGTATAAATATAAACCTTTATTGGAAAGTAGATTGTGCTTTTCCCCAAACAAATGCAGTAGATGTGAAGTACAGTATAGAAGCTCTTTAAGTCCCTCCTTTACACATAGCAGTGAACACATCCACCCATCCTGCAACAGGTGATGAGCATCAAGCCCTGCTTATTTTGTATGTCGTGAGTTTTATTTTGTTTTAGTGGAGGATTACCGAAGCACTGCCTGCCTTATACACAACACCCAGCAACAGTGTGTTCCTCTGACTTTCAAAATTGCTTCAGTTTAATAGTCTTGGAAATCATGTTCTGCCTTTATGCATTAAGTGGGATTTTTCTTTGTACTACTTACTGTCGGTAATAACAGACAACATGCTTAGACTGCGTGGTGTTCTGTTTTACTTGAAAAAAAGATAAATCTGCACATGAAGCAAGATCATTTTCTGTGTTTGCTCAGGTAAATCAGGTCACTGATGTTGACTGATTTATGAAAATGACTGAAAAACCGGATTTGATTATGGCGTGTTTTTCCCACATTTCTGAAAATACGCAAATGGTTTAAAGTGTTATTGATAGATCACATAAATTGAGTTGGTTTATAGATTTGCAGCATATTTAGCGCTTCTATTGTTTTGTAATTGAAATTTAACGAGACATAACAAAACACTGTAATGATGTCAGGCAGTACAGTAAATTCAGGTCAGATTTTTTTCAGCATTCTTGCCAAATACGATAAAATGCCAATCCTGGAGCAAACAATTCAACCATTCACATGAAATACTTCTCCCTCCCTCCCTATGACAAAATATGTGAGGACATGCATGAACTCCAACCCCTTAGAATGATGGTCTTGTTTCACTGACATTAACAAGTATCTTAGCAACAGGATCACACCAGATTTAAGCCTCACTGTCTGCGGCTTCACGTGATAACCTCGAAGCAATCATTTCCCCCTTTTTTTTCCCTCTCCTCATCTTCACCAGATTGCCATATTACAGATACATGTGTTAAGTTTGTGATCTTTATTTAATAAGGTGTGGTGCAGATTTGCTTTGTGTCATGAGTGGACATGTTAAAAATTTGATTGAAAGTTAAGACCTTACCTTGTTAGTGTTTTTTTTCTTCCCCCTGGACAGAGATTGACAGGAGTCCTGCACACCTTGATTAAGCCACGTTTCTTAGGCTTGTCTTTGAACAGAGGGAATCAAAAAACTGCTGGTGGAATCCTTAATATGTAGGTGTCATTTAGGTTCAAATAGAATGCAAATTACTTGTACAATTGAAATGTCAACTTAAACATGCTGTGCGAATGGCCCGTGGCTACCCGAATAAGTCATTTAAAGTCATTTCGTTGATTCAGAGTCCCACTAATCCTTTTTCATTTTCTTATAGTCTCAGAGGTTACAGGAATAACTAGGAGAGGGGGTAGGGGGTGGTGGGAGGGAGGTGGGGTCGACACATCTAGGAATCAGGTTGATTTCCCGTCTGGCAGAACGGAAAAGGTTTGTCTCGATTCGTCGTCTTATGGTTTTCGCTCATAAAAAAATCTGCACCTCAATTACAACAGGATTTTGCTTATTCAAATGTGAGACCTCCTAACTGACCAGCTTGTCAAACAAGTCAGTTAAAAATGCAGCAGGGAATTTCCAGCAGTGCTGTGAATATGTTTTCAAGTCCATATTTTATATTTTAGATGAGTTTGGCTTAGATTTGATCATGTATTTTGAGCATTTTCCTTCTCATGAAAATACAGTAAAACAATGTGCTAATTAAGAAGTATAGACAAGAAGACACCAACCAGTGAAAAATTAACATGGGCTTCATGTATGTACCAAGTTTGCAGCAGCATACCAGCTAAGATATAAAAGGTATTAAAATGAAGTGATGAGAGAGATAGATGGATGTGTCTCAATGGAGGTTGTGTCCATGTTATGGTCTAGTGATTTTATCCTCAATCATACATGTTGATATGTCTCCTTTGATTTACATCCTACATCAGCCAAAGACAAAGTCTACACTTTTTCAAATAGTGCAGCCTTGTATGAATTATTATTTGAGTTAATAGAAAGCATTTTTAGAATTATGTAATGTAATTGTCATTGTGATGGCATTTCATAAACATGCAGGGATTGTTTTCACTGGGGCAAATTCCCAAGTGGCTACCACAATGAATTTGATTAGTAATGCCACATCCATCATCTGATTCGGTCACGTATGAAAGGATCCATTCCAATGGCATGCCATATATCCACTTCCATTGAAATGTATAAATTGTTATCGCTTAATAAAATAGGTGAAATCGCTCCAAAGGGGCCTTAAATGGCAGAGACTCCGAGGATATTCATGATTTACGCACACACGGCAAGAGGCCCAATGTAAACTTCAGTCATGCACATGCACAAACATCTACCCTGGGACATTTACCTTTCGCCCTCATTGTCTCCATCTCATTGACACATGGCCATCAATTTCTGCTGCATCTCGCACTGGATCGTCTTTAAGGTCGATTTGAGCCATCCAAGCGGTGGCCTGATGCACTGTCCCCCTCCTCTCTCCCTTTAAATTGCCTACCCCGGGGGAGTGCTTGTGTTTGCTCCTGGTGAGGGTCTATGGTTGTGTTGTTAATTTATAAGAGAGATAAAATGCTTTCTTGAGTTGTGCTAGAATGCAGCACACTGTTGGTTCTCAGGGTGCTCAGTGGTGAGTTGGCCTTTTTATTTGTGCAACAATAAAGCAGAGCTTGTTAAATGTTACCACCGCAAATTTCATTCACACATACAGTAACATACAGGAACAACCTCATGAGCTTACTGCCTACATATGGAGATATAATGTCTTTACAAATATTGATAGTGTGCCTGATGTGCTAGTAACCATGAAGATGTTTGGATTCCTTCTATTACTGTATATTCATGTTTTACTTGGCAAACAGACCCAATATGAACTGAAGGAATAGAAAGATTAATTACAAAACTTTCTCTGGTCTGACTCAGGAGTCTATGCTGCCAGGAAAACACATATGAATGACACCGTTTAAAGTATGTTTTCTTAAGAAAGAACTTCTTCAGTGTGAAAAATCCTGCTTTGATTTTATCACAAAAAAGCAACAACAAATTGCTGCTTCCTTTAGTGTCTGGTGTTTTATTGATAGTCGAATTGTTGGCCCATTTTCTTTTTTTCCTGGAAGACAAAAGTGATAAAGTATTCTCTTGAAACTTACTGATGTCACAGACGTCGTGCCTTGACCTTTGGGAGCTATCTTGTTGTGTCCCCACAAACGGGACCTAGACAGCTGTGATTTCAGATTACAGACTTTTCTATCATGTTCAGTGCTATTGGACTGAACTGCCTCTGCCACCTTATTGTGGTTCTTAAGTGTTGCGTCTTCAGGGAGCCATTGAGGGCCCCAGCTGCCAAATAGAAGCAAGAGAAGCCATTTGTCTTAGCCGGTTCATCTTAAGCTGAGCACACCCCCAACCCCAGACCTGAAAAAAGAAAGAAGTGCTGCAATGACAAAGAAAATCTTAAAATAAAGGAGAAGACTCATGTTTCTGTAAGAAGCTGCTGACATTCATGAGCACAGAACTGGCATAACTTTACATTTTGCTTATCAGTCTAAAACCAGATTAAATGGCTTGTTAAGATGTACATTTTTTGCAGTGCATGCATATGGTCTGGCAAACCCCCCCCCCAAAAAACTGGTTGTGATCTGCCTGCCATATGGACTGTGTTATCACTTGTTAGAGCTTTGGTATGTTGGACGCTATGATCTTATTAGATGTGTTGAATGACAGATGTGATTTATTGATTGAATGTGCTGCATTTGTGTCTTTGAACTGCTGTTTTAATGTGGTTCACTGCAAGACCATTGAAAATATCATAGGACCAGCAGAATCAGGTACATATACAGTAATTGTGTTTGCTTTCGTCTGGACAGAGTGGTAAGACAGCAGGCCATAGAAACATGCATTAATAGTTAACTTCAACTTATTTTTTTAACAAGAATTATTATATCTATTATTAGTTCCATTACAGCTTTGTAACATTTAAAGACAGAAGTCTGCCAAATAGACTGTCCAAATAGATTTGATTTAACAACAGAATGATTTAATCTAAGGAAGAGTTTCATCAGACTTTGTTTTTTGATCCAGCATCTTTTGACGTTTTTAGGACCTGTGTTTATCTTTGAGATCTTAACATTTGCGTCTATTTTGTAATTTGGCAGAGCTAGTTTTACGCCATGTGGTTTTAAGGGTTATTTATGTTCAGAACTTAACAATAATAAGATGAAGAATAAGCACATATTGATTGACACATTGAATTTGTAAATAATCTGTGGTTTAGAAATTCTGCAAAGATAGATCTGCATTACAGATGTTTTTTTTTCTTTCCGGTTCCAATGTGGTCTTGCAAATTCTGAATAGGACTTTGTTTGCTATGGTCTTGACTTTTTCTCTCTGAACCAATTCAAAGTGCTGGATTCAGTGTGGAGTACTGGATTGGACTCAGGGCTCCGCTATCAAATTTGTACTCTGTATACCATATGTGTTCCACACTGCATAAAACTTGTTGGAATCATATTTTAATGTCAAATCATATGAGGACAGTTATTACTGTGACACTAAATTCTCAGTTGGCAGTCCATCATGATTGAATCAACTGATAGAGGAAACAATGAATTTCATAATGACACTGACAAAGAAACTTTACTTAATGTTGATAAGTTATAGCATGGCCAATATCTGATCTCACTTAATAATTATTTTCTTATTGTAATTGTAAGATCTCAAACACAGTGAAGCTCCATATATTACATGTTTTAGTGTAAAAGCTGTAATGATGTCAGTAGATGTACATACGACATACATATGCCTGACAGTGCCATGTATTCATTTATAACCTTTGAGTATTCCAGAAGATGTCCATGGTAAAGTCTTCATCACTGACTAATCTGTCATTATACAACAAATTAGAATCCATCACATCCAAAACAAACCCGGACCTGTCAAACTCATCGACCATCCTGTGCTCCATCCCTCAAAATGACCTTTTCCTTTTCCTGCTGAACTATCAGAGGTAATAAAAGCTTGGAAGTCAGATGCTAAATGTGTTTAGTTTTTAATTATCACACTGATCCTCATGGCAAATAACAGTACAGATCAATAGAGGCTACTGGGAAATATTCCACTATGAATGAATAGTGGGGATTATCTCCATCATTGTCATCGTCAATGACAAAATCAAATTACTGCTGATGATGGGGGGACAACGCTGGGGGAGATGTGACAGATGGATGTGGGGAAAGGCAGAGTAGGAAGCGGTAAGATCTTAGACTTTGTGCATGAGGCACTGCTCATTCTTTGTCCTACATTTTCATTCAGTGTTGTGGGTACCTTTTCTTAGTACAGATATAGATCGCTGACATATAAAAGGTTATTCAAAGCATTAGAGAAATGCATAAGTCCTGAACTTTCAGTGAATAAAGGTAAGGCCTGCACACTTACTACAAGCCACAAAATTTAATCTGGACAACATTTTGGGTTTACTTAGATCTTCTTCAGGTAAGAATGTTTGTAAAAATGGAAAACCCACTCATATTTATGCACACCAAGGGTGTGGGCAGCTGTTTCTCTGGAGGTAGAGCAGATCTTCCACTAATTGGAAGACCAATGGTTCGATCCCTGGACCCCTTCAGTCCGTATGTCAAAGCGTCCTTAGGCAAGATACTGAGCCCAAATTGCTCCCTAATGCTGTGCCATCAATGTGTGAGAATGATTAGACTCCTCCTGATAAGCAGGGTGGCACCTTGCATGGCAGTCATTGCCATCAATATATGAATGTTTGTGTGAATTGGTGAGTTTGGCTTGTAGTGAAAAAGTACTTTAAATGGTTGGAAGACTAGAAGGTGCTATATAAAATGCAGTCCAGTCCACTTACCATTAGGCTGACATGCTCTATGATGGCAAGTGTGGTTAACCATCCAACCCGCCCAGGGTGATTAGCATCTCAAAGCATTTAATAATTCAACACAGTACATAGAAAAGAACAGGAATACAAAGGCTTTACTTCAAAAATAATACATCAAAACTATCACACAACATCAAAATACAAATATTATCTGATAATACATCTGATTTATCATCACATAAAACAGAATCAATATCACATATATTCAAAAATATATCGCAGTCAGAAAAAGGGAACCTTACATTCTTGTACAGAAAAGGGGGTCTTAACACTACTCTATAAAACTCTATAAAATATGAACTAGATCAAATAACATTATGGAAATCAATACACCTCTTAAATAAACAAATGTTAACATTTGCGAGTGTCAGGATGTAGAAATATAAAAATATAAAGCCATTGGTTAGAGTTTTTATACTTACATTTTTATACTTTAGAGAACATGTTAAATCTGGTATTCTTGATTCAAACCTCTAGGCCTTAAGACTCTGAAGAGTGAAAACATAAAAACTCTCTTTGGAGTAGGAGGGTATTCAAATCACCTCTTCTTCTCAGAGATCTAAGGCATGCATTTCAGAGAGGCAAATCACCCAGGAGCCTGTCTCAGATACATTGGCATTGAACATGTTAGATCTCCAAGAAGAGGAGGCGATTTGAATACCCTCCTGCTCCTAAGACAGAGTTTTTATATTTTCGCTCTGGGCGGGTTTGAGGGTAACCACACCTGTCATCATAAAGCTTGTCAGCCTCTTGGCATGCATGATGTATACACATGGGTGGGTTTGCCATTTTTACAAACATTCTGGCCATATGAAGAGCTGAGTAGGATCGAAACTTTACATTTTGTGGCCTGGAGTAACTGTACAGATGTGTGATGTACGTATAGCTGTTGTCCTTCAACTTGTAAGCCATGAATTTGATCATTTTCTCCTTGACAACTTGAGAAGTCTGATGTTCTTCTTTATTCTTTATAAATGTGTAAGTAAATCCGTCCACTATACAAGGAGATGGACAGCAAAGGACTGAGAAACCGATTAGTTAAGGAGTAGTTGATTCAGAGTTTACTTTTATTGCCAGTGTGCCATCTTTCTACAAAAAAGCCACATATCTATTTTATACGCCTGCATATCCTATTGATCGTCATTGATAGAATGGTGGTCCAGGATTTATCTAGACCTGCATCCCCTGGACAAGAGGAAAGGTACACCATGGACATTTTGCCAGTTCACAGGACTATCATTCATTTCCAATTAGTCTTACTTGGCACATCTGTGAACTGAAGGAAGCCAATGTAAAACATGTTTACTGCAGTTCAAATTTGTGACGGAAAGACTGCTTTTCAAAATGGAAACATGACATTTGAAAGACAAAAGTTGTTTTTTAACCACTCAGGGAAGTGTAGGGAAGTATGTGGGTACAGTGTATTATGCTGTGACCATGCTAGAGAGCAAGAGTCGAGATATTTCTACCAATACACTAATAATTTAATAACTGAAATCCCAACTTTGTATGTTTTATCTGAGGCTAAAGAGAAAAGCCACTCTCAAGTAGAAGTAGAAAAAGCCACGCACAGATGTAAAAAAAAAGGCTAATCTTTTGTGCTAAGAGTTGAGTTATGCTGTAAATGTGGTAGTTTGTACAACCAATTGTCAAATGTGTTTAGCTGTTCTGAAAGGCTACACTTGACGGCAATATGAAAAGCAGACCATTGTAGTGAAAGCCTCGTTTAAACATGACAATAGTGAATGCACATTATCGGACTGTCCTCTAGAAAGCATTTATAGTGTTGCTCTCAAATGAACAGCGACAGAAATAATTTAATGTTTAATGGCCATAGATCTTTTTCTTCTCTATATACATTGAGTCTGTTTTATGTAAGGTGCTGTAAGACTATTCAATGTGATTATTGCTTATTTGGGTTTAATCTTTCTGTATTCCATAGCTTTAGTCATACAGAAGCCAGCTGTGGTCAATAAAGTCTCAAAAATAACTCTGAGGGGTAAACCAACATTTAATGTGCTTCTCCAAACATCAACCCCTTGCTGACCTTTTGCCTCTGTGACAAGAGACTAAGTAAACTGCACTTATGCTCTTAAGAAAGTTTATAAATGTTGCATGTGCGCCGAATGTTTCCTTTGCTAATCAAGCCCAGCCAGAGAAAACAAACTGCCTTTAATTTCAGCTTATGACTTGTGACTCGTGACTTGTGAGAGGTTACCACTCTAGTTCACCGAAAAGGACACATTCCAGCAAACATACCAGCAACTAAATAAGATGGTCTGTTTGTAATTTGTCTGCTCACCATTGCACTACTTTAACCTTAGTGAAGACACAAAGAAATCGTTATAGACTTGCTAACAAAATAATAAAATCATTACACTGATTTTCAGGCTGATTTTAAAGATATGTAGTTTGGATGCCCAATCATTTCCATTAATAACATATAAAACCCTTCCCTGATCATTTAAAACATAAGTATTAGTTTGTTAAACCCATCTGAAATACTGACAGAAAAAAACAAATCAGAAATCATCACAAATCAGATTATAAGAAAATCTGCCATTTTAAGCAAAGTCACTCAGAGTTTTTACTGAAGTTATACAATTACCTGATGATACTTTTTGACCCATGACTTGACAGTCCTTCATCAGTGAACCTTGGATTTGTTTTACAGGAAGTCTGCACCACACCAAACCTTCCCACCCCTCATATAAACAACAGGTAATTATGGAACAAAAGCCTGAACCAAAGCCCTAAATATACAGTTAGGTTGAAGCAATTCTTTTCAAGCTCCATAGCCACAGACATACTCACTAAGCCAAGCAAAGTAGCAAACAGATTCCTCTTTCCTGCCTGAGTAATCCATTAATTTCTCATCCCCTCTTTTGCATTGCCCAGTGGCATGTCTAGTCTCTGTGATTTCTTTTACCTCCAACAGAGCTTTGGGAAAACGAGAAACTCACCTTCTCATGCTACCTTCGCCTTCAGCTACAGTCTGAGGTTCATCATATTAGGCAGGTTTTATTGCTGTCTTAATGTGGCCTCCTGATCATGTACTGTTCATTCAAACTTGGGGCGAAGAAGACGGTTCAAAATTGCAAGCGATGCTGGTCATGCACGTGTTCCCCATGCTCGTGTGCACCAATTATATATATAATATTTATTCAAAATTGAAAAAAACACTGGTAATACAATATTTAAGTCACCTGCTGCTCATCAGAAAAGTAACAATAGATTCAGTTTGACTATTGTGAAAAAATATGGACAATTTATCTACAAAAGAGGTTTCTGATATGGTATTTTAAATATTCTAATAAACTGGTAAAACAAAAAGTCAAGTCAATGCGAATATAAGAATTTAAAATAACAGCTCAAAACACTTTGTGGCTGAATACATTATTGCTCCATTCATTACATAAAAGGGCAAATTTGTGTCTACTCATCTTAGAGCTGATTCTTTTTGTAAATGTGATAAAACAGAAAACAATTACCCTTACATGCATGCACATACATTTCTGTGCACAGTAAATAATTAACCTTTGTTTTTCATTAGTTTGACAGTTTACGATGTGAGTGCATTGAAATGCATATACAGTATGTGTAATGATAACTTTATTGATGTTCTTTTGATGTAGCTTCATTCAGAGTAAATGCACTCTGTTGCAAGTTTGAAAGGAAAATGAATTGAAGGTCTAGAATAATGGCCCTAACTGAGTATTTGTACATTAGTGTAGCCTGCTTCTATGGCCCCTCACTGCACAAAGGAAACTAAGACCAGAACCATAACCTCAGCAAAGGGGACTATCTGTCCCTCCAGCACATGACTGATCACAGAGTGGCTAAAAAGTTAAAAAATTCACATTTTTCACAATTTTATATGATGTCTGTGCTGAAAGGCAAAAGTGCTGCGTGTGTTGTGGCTTCATGCAAGCGAGTTTCGGGTTCTCGTCCTTCACTGACCCAAAAAGCTTGGTCCACATCAAAGCCCAGAAACATCTGGTTCTGAGTAGAGGCAGAGGGCAGGTGGACACAAGAGGTCTTCATTTTACCGGCGGGGGAATGTCAGAGGGTAGTGAGGGGTTAGTGGCAACACAGAAATGTTCACCACACACTTCAGTGAGATTAATCAGAGTTTAGAGGAACAGGATTGTCATTTCCTGCATAAGTGTTGGAAAATTAGCTTTGCCATAAATCTCAGTAGGTTTAGCTTGCTGTCCTACACTATCCTACAGTACACACAGTTTCTACACTGCTTTTACAGACATTCCAGTTTTCCTTTGTAGTCATTACTGTTTTTTTTTACAGAAAATAATTTGAAAAAATACATCTTAATGATATTACAGTGTGGTAATATTTTTTGGCAGATTAGGTTTGTATGGTAACAGTGATGTCTCCAATTTAGTAACCCACTGAAACCTGTTGCCTGCATATGATGAAAAACTTAACATTTTGGCACAACAAACACAACATTATATTGTCACAAGTCAGATAGAAGTCAGATAGACTGATTGATATTTTCATTTGGCCCCACCAGCACATTAGTTTATATATAAAAATGACAAACTGGTGGTATAAAGGCGTTCAAATTCATAATGGTTCAACATTGGCAGACCAATAACCATTTTAACACTTGGTAGTATGAAACTTGCTAACTATTTCAATTGTTAATCATATTCTTCAGGTAAAAGATTCAAAATGTTTCAGGAAACCAACAGCCCAACACAGACCATATACTGTAGATGTGGTGTATGTGTAAAGCTGCAGACTCAAGCGCACAAGTGCATAAATAAATGATCATCCAGGTAATTCGCAACCTTATGCATTAGCTTTTGTAAAATGGCGACAAAGTAAGAGACTGTAAAAGATGGAAACACTCAGGGAAAGGTTAGAGAAAGAGATGGAGTGTGTGTCCATGTGTATGTGTTGGCGCATATAACCTCTGCAACCATGGCCAAGTCATCCTGCGGAAGATTGCTGGCAGGCCTGGGGTCAGAGGTCAGCCCTCTCAGGGAATTGTCCCTTTAAAAGGTTATCTGGGCCTCAGTTTGGTGGTGTGATGTGATTTCAGTTTGTAATTGTGTATGATTGAAATAATATATAATATCAAACAAGCTCTGAAGGTCATCTTTTTCCCATGGTTTTACTCTTTTTTTTCTTCTCTCCTCTCCGAAGAATCTCCAAATGTGCGACTTGTCTGGCAAATCCATTTGGAAGCAGCGCTAAAAAAAAAAAGAAAAAGAAAACATAACTCCAGTAATTCAAGGAGAAAAAAAAAAAGATGAACATTCAAAGTAGTATAAAAATCTCCTGCTACAGAAAAGACACAACATACTATTACTGTAAATTCCATCTCCCTTATCTGAAATGTAAATATACTTATGACAAGCATTATGTGTACATTTTGTTCTCAGCTGTTTCAAATGAAAAAAAACGGAAATTTCTTTGTTCTTTGTCTTTTCTTCCATTGCCTGTTTGTTGGTTATTCCTGATTAGAAAGGATCTCCATCTGCCTGTCTGGAGCTCGTAAGTCTGCTCAGATCTCCGCTTCTTGTTGAGTGAAAGCTCAGCTAAATCCGTGCAAGCCTAATGTTTATCCGATGTGAAAATAATTACTCAAAAGTGTTTTTCTTAATCCTGATAATTAAAGCGCGAAAAGGAAGATCAGTGTCACTGTATATCACGGGGGCCTGGCGATTGACTTCCTGGTCGCTGTAAGTTTCAGGTGAAGATGGGAGCGGATAAAGGTTAGATTAGGCCTAATCCAGAGCAGCAGCAGCCCTTAATCTGTTATGATACAAGGATGATCACTTAAAAAGGTCTGGATCCAGGGCTCTGCCTCCTGGTTGGGCGAGCGAAGGCTCGACTGGGACCCGTCTTAAAACCTGCTTAGCGGCACGGTGGCGCCAGCAGCTGTGAGCACTTGTGGACGACCGTGGTTAGAGAGCAAGAGAAGGAAAGAGAAAGGCAGAGACAGAGGAAGACATCTCAATATCAACCCATGCCTGGGTTTCCCCATCGAGGGCCGACAGGGCTTAGAGGGGAAACCTGTTGTCGACCAATAATCTCAAGATCAACAAGCAGGTTTGAGTCCAGGGCTATGATTTCACTGTGGCACATCAGGGATCTGCAAAATGAAGCCCAGAGTGGCATTAAGGGCCCAAATGGAAAATAGCTCATCTTGTTAGAGCCAGCGAGGCAGGAGACTAGCGACCTGGTGATATTGGACGGAACGGGAATTCAGTCATCTCTCCAGATCATATTACCGAACTCCAGTGGGATAGGAGTGCGAGCAAAGGGGGGATTAGGCGAGAAAATCTGCATGGCTTGGTGAATTAGGGTTGGAAAAGATGGCAGGATGGCATGTTGCGCAGTTGGCATCTTCGAGATGCTGAACTAGATGGCGTGGATGCACATGCCAAGGAGGGCAGTGATGTGGATATAGTGACACATGAAGTCTTAAGATGTTTTTTTAAAGTATCAAGTGGAATGAATGTGTGGAAAAATTGTGTAGAGGAGCACACACAGAGACCCACACATAGAATTTATAGGATCATTAATGTCTTATTCAGAGAAAAGCTCCACAGCCACAAGAATAACTTTGTAGAAAAAGTGTTGAAGTCACAATCTGTTTTTCCTTACTGAATAATATTTTTGGAGAATGCCGAGTCCAAAAAATGGAGAGAAAATATTTAAAAACAAGAAGTGACAAGACCCAAGGTGTAAAAACCCTTGACTAAGAAACAATAAATTCTTTTTATTTTCACTGAAACTAATTTCCCATTTCACATATTTTATTGATACTGAAATAATAACATATTGAATTGTGAGTCATGAGCATCACATTGCAGATACTAGAGTGTCACCAGTAATTACTTGCATATTTACCAGGCTGTTTTATATGATAATAAGCAGATGGAATCAATTTACGCATATGTTTATTGACTTTTTTTTTTTTACCAGCCTATTGATTGCTGCAAAAATTACTCGACACCCAGTTGCCTTCATTATCTCATTTACTGTTTTAACTATGTGAAAATGCCATTTCTGCGTTGCAACTAAGGACTCTCACACATGGCAACACACAAGTCACACAGTTATAATTATAGTGGACTATTACTATACTATTACAACGTCAACTCCTACCACTACTTATAATAATAATGATTATTATAATAAACTTTATTATTAAAGCAAAGTTACAAAATGCATTGCAGGGTTGAACCAGGATTAAAACATTTCAGGACCAAAATGAGTAAAATAGAATCAATTAGGCAAATAAAATCAGCAATGAGTGATTAATACTTGCTAGCCATTGATTATTGGAAATTGGAAATCAGATGAGGATGATAGTTCAAACTATTATTCTCTTTTAATTAACCAATATATATTCAATAATATGACACGGTGTAACACCCTATTCAAAATGAGTAATGGTCTTGTTATTGATGCCAGGTCGTATGTGCAGTCTGTGATGCTGGACATGTGTAGCTTTATCATCATACCCTGCTGTGATTTCATGGCTGTGTAGATAATAACCTGCATCTGAATCACTTGTATTGTCAATGCAGTAAAGGATCAGGGATTTGTCTTTGTGACATCGATAGACCTTTGATAATAACACAACACATGCTGCCATTTATTTGACACTGACTGCTGTCATTCTACCTATGCGTAATATTTTTAGGAAGTAATTGCACTAATCAAAGCTTGTCAACCAGCATTTTATTTGTTCAACCTTGGCAACATTCAGTGTAGGTTTAAATGTGAGAAAATCCTGAATTAGGTTTTTAACCCAAAAACAAGCACTGCATTTGTTTTTAAATTAGTATATTGCAGATCAGGGTAGCCTTTCAACTATATAGTAGTAGTATTTTTTTTTCTCACCTGGGTAGAGCATTATGATCATACTGAAAAGAAGGGAAACTGTATTATAAAAAAAACAACTGTTGCAGATCAGTGAAGATGTCTTTCATACTACTTGTGTGCCAACATCAATGTTAAACTACCAGAATGATTAATATTCTTATTTTTTTGACACAGCTCAATCAGAAGAAACAGCAAGCAGCAACAATATAAACATAAATAAAAGGACACCACTGAGTAATAGGCTTCTCATCTGACAAAAGCAAAATAGGATTATCTCTAAACAGACTGTGACATATGCGTAACATCCCAGTCATTCTCTTTGCAGTGTCAGGTGGTGCCTCTTGAAAAATGGGAAGTGACATCACATCCAATTATAAACTATATTAATGCCACCATTTCACAGAAACACTGGCAATAATGCATGCAATTTATGGTATGTATGAGATTGCACACAACTAATATGGACAGCCTCCCTAATGTGATCATATTAGAGGAATTAATTCTCTCAATATCTTCTTATTTCCTGGAGGACAGAACCATACTTTTTGCACTATGGTAATTTTCTATAATTAAGAATCTAATCAAAGCAAATCGGGCTTTCACTAAACACGTGAGCTGCTGACAGAGGACAGGAGCTGTTGGGTTGTGTGCATGTTATTGGATTCTGGCATGTAATGAAAAAAGGGGGAAGAGAATGAAAAAGAACGTACCACTGTCATCCTACAACTAGTTTCTTTTTGAGGAAATAATTGCAAAATAATAACTTTCATAAAATAATTGTGGCTGTAAAAAACAACTAGTATTTACAGTCACTGTGTTTGAATGAACAAATAGAAAATAGATCTAATAAATAAATACTGTTATCACTCAGATGTTGATGAGATGCATAGGTTAGGCCTGCATTTGCCACATGGTTTATGTCAGATTATTGGCACGGTTTTGTAAGAATGTTCATAATGGAGTCTGATTATATTCGGGCTACTTCTTGCTGATTTACCGGAGTGACTCTGGTGAGCACAGGAGGGCATGTGCAATCTCTTTTGTCTGGATATAAAAGAATAAATATCCTGCTAAATCCAGAGTGCTCGCAGGGCCGAGCTAAAGCTGCCGCTCAGTATTCACCGCTGTGTCTCTCTTTGCTCTTTGGTTCCACCATCCTGGAACTTTCCTCCTTTTTGCCTCTCTCGCAGCGAGATGGAGCAAGGGAGGGGAGCAAGACGGAGGCTAAAGGAAGGCGAGGGAGGGAGGAAAATGAATTGGGGTTGGCGTTTGATGTGTTGATTGGGAGAGGAGCGAGGACAGCAGCTGCACTCAGAACCCTCCCAGGGGAGACTAGGCTTGATAGCTAAATGAAGACCTCTAGTGCTTTCTTGTTAGCCAAGATGGATTCTGCACCCAGATGAAGCACAATTAGTCAATGGTGGTGGCTTTAGGTGTCCACCGATCACAAGGCACAAGTCAGAGCTTCTCAGGGGCGAAGCTATTGGCAGTTAGTGCCCCGGGCTGTGTCCTAGCCCCGCTGGCCTTTTCAGGCCTTTTTACCACTACAGAGGAGAGAGCAGAAATCCCGAGCCGAGAGGGGCTGCGAATATCTCTCGTCAAATGATCCCTCTGGCATTTGGGATACAGCTGTGCACATTTGATTAGAGTGAGGCAGGCATGGTCCAGTTTGGCTAAGAAGTGCTTTCTCTTAGATCTCTGCGCCTTTCTTATCTGACACATAAAAAAGGAAAAATTCTCAATAGACTTGCAGTTTGCCCATCATTCAGCTATTAAATCCCTCATGTCTGTGCAGGCCCACTGGCATACTGACAAGAGAGAATTGATTGCTGCCTTAACTTATGTTTAAAATGAGCCCAATTTGTACTCTGTATCAAGTCACTGAGAAATAAACCCAATCTTTGGCTGTCAGCGTACTCTTCTTGTTGCTATTCATCACCATATTCCTTTTTTGCTACTTTCCTATATTTTGCCTCCCAGACAAAACAAACTAGACCAGCCATTTGAAACAATAACAAAAACATGTTTGCTCTTTGTCTGTGTTCTACCGGTGCTCCATCCCCTCAGCTTGTCCCCCTACCTCGGCTGCTGCTGCTAATGCCACCGGAGCAATGCAACATGGGGAAGTTTGTGCCACTGCATGATGAAGCGTTCTATTTATATTAAAATGAGGGTGCTCCTCTGGGAGATATAGAGGAGAATAGAACAACAAACATGGAGCTTTAGAGACGAAGGGAAGTGCGGGGGGACCTGTGACAGCAAAATGGCAACTCCTCCATACAAAGTGGCCCTAAGGACCTTAGGAAGAGTTATAATATGAACGGTGGCATCCAGGCGAGCCTTGTGGGTGTAGTGCATACACTCTGCACTTTGCCATAAAACAACACCCACGGTAATAAAGTAAAACCCCTAAATCCACCGACCACATTGCACTATCCCCTTAAATTGGTCTTACTTGGTGTTTTTTTTTTACTGTTAATGCATTGACCAATAGTGTCGTAGCATCAGCTGACCTGTGATGGATTGTTTAGTCTTTATCTGTTTGTTGTAGTGCTTGTCAAAGCCTGTATTTGTTAGTGTATTGACTACTGTCACTCATGTTTTTCCCCCACAAGATGAATGACACCTCAAAAGATATATATCTATATATACCCATATACTACACAGTGTGGCCTTTAAAATGGTTATTATCATAGTGCTAATTGTGGTTTTTATTTTTTAAGTAGCCTGGTTGTCAGTAGTAGTCAGTAACATATGTTGTTACTAATATAAAATTAAATATAAAAACCTTAACTGTCCCTTGCTTTGAGTTAAATAAATAACACTAGATAAATTAGATGGAACAGGTTTTTTGATGCAATGCATACACATATTCTTGAGATGTTGATAGATTTTCCTATTTCTGACATTTTAAGGAGTTTTCAAGTGACCAGTATCACTATTGTACATCAATATAGTGGGGGCTAGTAAAAAAAAAGACCATTCCTTACAACAACTTGCCCTAATAACCTATATTATCGTTCAGCCATGGTAATAAAGGCCAGTGGGCAATAAAAGCCGGGCTTTCCTTTCTCTCCAAGAGCCTGGCGCGAGTGGAGGAGAATGGACCCTGGCCCTGCAGTCTGTCTAGTTAATTAAGCTCAGGGGTGAAGGCGTTATTTGTGGGAAAGAATCCAATTATTTTCCCTCTCCACTCCCGAAGAAGAGAGGGGTTTGTGTGGTGATGATGATGAAGATGATGATGATACCACTCAGAGGCAAGATAGCCACTTCACTACTTAACGAGTTCATTCTTTGTACCTCGCCTGCCCCCCTTTCCTTCCCGGATTAGCCAATTCCCGTATGTAACCCCTTGCCTTTTAACAGAAATGGTGATATTTCATTTGGTGAAGTGCAAATGTGATTGTTGCTGCCTCACACAAAAAAATCAAAATTGTACATTTCAGTGCGGCTGCTGTGTTTCTGGTGGGAAATTCTTGAAATGAATAAAAAAGCATACCCCTGTTAATTGTAGCTTCAAAGGCAAGGGGCTTATATGAAACAAAAGAACCAATTAAAATCTCTGAAACCTTAATTACGACTTTAACATCTAAAAACAGACAGCTATATCCCTGTCTGTCTCGGTGTAATAGATGGCCTTGTTTGAACACAGATTTTTGCATCTCTCCATGCAATTAGTGGCCTTAGGTAGGGATCAGTGAACGCTACTTTGAAAGAACCAACTTAAACAAATGTGGCTGATTTTCGAGAAATGTCTTACTTAAGGAGTACTTGAAACTGTGCTTCAAAACAGTGATTAGACATATTTTCTCTGTGAGATAAGATCCAAATAGATGTGTTTTATTTTGCCTGCTCAACTCCCACATCATATGTGTATTAAAGTGGTAAACCACAAGCTTCTTTTACGTTTTTATTGTTTTATTTGGTGATATATTTGGTACTCAGCAGTCAGTGCTGTGTTGTTTCTGTTCTGCACTACCCAGGGATCACTTGGCAAATAAACCATGTGGCCGGTCCTGTGGCTTTTATTTCTTTGTATTTCATAGTGTGTGTTTTTTCCCCTGTCTATTCAACCATTTTGGCTATCACTGTTCATGCTATCTACAGTTCAAATCAAATGTATTAATTTAAAAACTTCTCTGTAGTTTGGGTAGGGTCAATGTATGAAATACCAAGATGGAGTCAAATAATTGTTAGAGCCTGAAATTTTGACAATAAAGTCAAAATACTTTGACCAAAACAAACAAAATGAAGAAGAAGAAACAATTGGCCCCAGTAAATAAGTTAGTTTGTCTCCATAGACACAGACGTTTACAGATGAAATGTTAAATCCACATCCATCCTTTTTCATCTTCCCCTTGATTTGGCTCAATCTGTGATTATAAAAGTAGATAGTTGTGTGTAAATGTATTGATTATTTTGATAAATATATTTATTTCCACATATCATATATTCATTTATTAATTCTCTATTACTGTAAGTCCCTTTATTCATGTCAAACTGTTTACAGTTTCACAAAAAATGGCTCCCATAAAACACTTGAACCTTAGATAACCTGTCTCTGGTGCTTTTATTGGAAGAATGTTTAACTCGTTGTCTAGCCCGTGTACTGTGTATAACACATGGTGAGGGCAAAAGAGTAAAAATATTCACCATATGTCAAAAGCATCACAGTGGATGGATACACTATATCTCCACTAAGAGCAAAGATGTCAAGCACTCCAGATTCTAATGAAGTGTCCAATCTGGAGGTCTGGTCAGACAGTGGAGTTTCATCAGCAAAGTAAGTCAAATAGCAATAGCAGTAGCATTCTCGTATTGTTCATGTAAGCTACATGCAAGCCGAGCTGCAGCAGAAGCACAGGTGAAGGCAGAAACTGCAGGCACAACAGCTGAATATGACGAGTGTCAAATAGACAGGGAGGTTGAAAGAACATGTATTGGGGCAAAACAAGCAGGTGCTGCTGCCACGCAAGGAGTTGAACAAGCATATATTAATGCAATGATGAATGCTTCCATAGAGGAGGGCAAAACTGAAGCTACAGTAAATGCAGGAAATATGCTAGAAGCTGCTGCAGAAGATTACACATAGTAAATGGTGAGGTGGCTGTTGCTGGTCCCCCTCTATCTCCAGCTGTGTCAAGAAACACACTGATGAAAATATTATTGCACACTTCAATCGCCAGTAATATGATATATGTGAAGATAAAGGGAAGACGGCATTTAATATAGATACACTTTATAGACCAACCAGCACATGCAGTAACCTGTCTCTTCTGACACACCTTGGCATTTTCAAGACCCTAGAGCAATGCACCAATCCAACTCATTCTCTCCTCTGTTCATACTCACCACGTGGCAACAATGCAGTGAGTTCTCCACACAAAGTTAGCAACAGGCCTGCACCCATGTCCACAGATGTCTCTGACCTTTCTGCCTTTCTCTCTCATTGTGACCTTGTTACAGCAGGATTGAAGGTGTTTAACAATTGGCCAGTGAATTATATGTCACTGAGACCATTTTTTGTACCATAGAAGGCTTCATAGGCTAGCTGGGACCTATACTTACTTACTAAGGGGCTAGTCGGGGAGTCACACCAGCATACCTTACTAATCATAGCTGTCCTTGTCAACAATCCAGCAGCAGGTCTTAACAGGTAATGGCAAGGGTTGAATAGGAACTCGGTTATCTAGAGGTTATTGAAGCTTCACTATTCAAACATCTGGACAACTTACCGAAGATCTCTTACAAAGCCAACTAACATCTTCAAAAGTGTGCACTTCTTCTCCGGAGAGGGCTACCTATCAGGTTTCAGCTTTGTCAATTCGGCAAGAGGAATAAACTCAATTGTGGAGAAACTCCCACATAACATCCAAAAGTTAATCAAGGGTCTAGATACAAGAAAGAGCATCTTGTTCATTACCCACCATTTTCATTTCTGGTTGACTTTATCATGCAGAAATGAAAAGTGACACTAATGTGGCCCTCCAAGGCTCTAGCACAGCATCCCCCAAAAGGTGAGAAGCCTCTAGCCAAGCAGTTAAAGGTCAGGAGTCTCATTTCTGCTGATAAGACTGAGGTTCAAGCCTCCAGTCGATCCAAATTCCTTGATTGAGGTTGTGCCTCAGAGAAGGCCACAATCTTGTGAAGACTTTTAAGACCAGTATCCTGGGGAATCATTGAACCAGTTTCCTCAGACCTTGTAAAAGCTGCATTTATTTCAAAGAGAATTGAATGCCCTAAAACAATCTCCAGGCCTTAGCAAGCAGACCAGCTGGCCTTCTCATCATGGTTAACAGGACTTGTCCTCCTACCTGACGCAAGATAACTTGGAAGGGCACACTTTAAATGATTCTCTACTTAATGTCCTCTTTTGAAGGCTGTTGTCCAGTTTGTACACATTAACAAGTTATTCTACAAGAAGTCCAAGGATAACATGTGTCATGGCTGGCATAAGTATGACAAGCATCTTTATGAAGGGAAATTCAACCAGGCCAAAGCCAAAATCATCCACACTGTTCAGTGTCTGCAGGTGAGATCAGATGTCTCCAGGATGGGTGACCTAAGTCAAGGGCCACTTAGCAAACTCTGTGCTGTACTCATTTGCTCAGATCATCTTCTTAGAGTTAGAGGTTGGCTAACAAGAGCTCAGCTCACATCAATGGATCACACCCCATACTGATTCCTGGCAGACCTCACGTCACTCTGGTGCTGGTCAGACACTTCCATGAGAGAGCTTGTCACCAGGGCATCTGACTGGAGGACATTTCCTTGCAAAAAAGGCAATGTCAGGAAGATTGAAGTAAAGATCATCTGATAACAGAAGTTATTTGCAGTTATTCCTGAAAATGCCAGGTGGGGAGTATTATGGCCCCAGTAAATAAGTGTGTCTAGTGAAGAATGTGGTGAACAATGGAGAAGTTATTTAAATATGTGGAAATCTAGCAGATCCTACGTTTTGACCAGAGACACAGCAGTGGAGAGATGAATAGTTACATCCACATTCATCCTTTTTGATTTGTCCTTGATTTGGCATATTCTGCGAGTACAGCTAAAATTAGATGGTTCTGTGTAAATTGTATTTGTTGTTCCGATAAATATCTATTTTCACATCTTACTCACCTCATGGTACTCGCCTAGGCACATGTTAGCTAGTGCCAAGTCAAAGCTAACTGCATCTTGCAGTCACTCCTATTTTTTTTCAATATGTTCTTAGCTTGGTGAATTGTCTTATGTAAACATTATATTACATAATGCTGTCAACTAATGTACATTTATGCTAATGTCTAATCTGTTGGCTCCTGTCTCGGGAGTTTTCTGTCTAGACCATGTACTGAGTATAACACATGGTGAGGGTAGCAGAGTTGTGGGACTGAAGTTTTACTTTTGAGGAAAATCTTTAGAACATTGTTTAAATCAAGATGGGATTTTACAAGGAAAAAGTTTTAAGGTCTCATAATATTTGTATACCTTTTTCTCAAAATAGTTTGTCTTTATTCTCAAAATGAATTCAAGTCTGAGGCTTTATGTTAGCCGTGTTTAGCTTTTATGTTAAAGTTAATTTCTCTAATTATAATATAAGCCCACAAACAAAATCTGTTTTGAGGCATTTGTGTAATGTTATGCTGAAACGTGTATCTACCTGTCCCATATGACATGTTTTGTCACTGTTGTTTGATGTCACTGTTTGTGTGTGTTCTCGTGCACATACAAATACACAGCGTATTGT